>NC_141541.1:119125000-119265000 GCF_021556685.1 Rattus norvegicus
GGTGCTCTGGAGGGAAACCACCGGAAGCTGGTCTGAGGCACACTGAATGCTGGGCCTCCACATCCTCTTTCCTTGGTCCTTGACTCTGCGGCCGAGGTTGCCCTGGAGGAGACTTATGGTGGAGTTTCCTTGGCATGGGTCTGGGTGGTTGATCTTTCTGCTTGAACCATCGAGGCTTGAGAATTCTTGATGTGAGCCCAACCCCTCCATAATGAGGAATAGTACTAAGCTTCGAACAGTGGGCAGAGAGGTATGTTAGCAGCTCTCTGTCTCTGGTAGAGCCATGACCTAAGGGAGGACCAAGAGTCTTAATGGAGCTTGGGGAGTGAGAAACCTGTGGGAAGGGAAAGCATGTGGGGAATCTCAAGGGCAGGCATGGATTGGGTGGAGTAAAGGCTCCACCCTAAGCTGAGGGCGGAGCCTCCAGGACGCTGCTCTGTTAAAGCCACTTCCAGAATGACTTCTTTTTCTGTTTAAGGTGTTAAGTGAGTGAGAACACACGGTGGAGGGATGAACAAGTGGGAAAGAGCAACCAGGGAGAGAGTATCGACTGCACAAAGGCCCCAAGGTGTGGAGGAGCTGGGCTAAGCCTTGGAAAGAGGCCAGAGTGAGAACATTCCCCGTGTAGGAGGCCAGAGAAGACCTGAGAGCCTCAGAGCCCACCAAGTTGTGCCAGGGCTAGGGGCCATGAGAAAGCTTGCGTACCATTCTTAGAAGCAGGGAAAGCCATTTGGGGAAGTTAGACAGAGGACAGCCCTGGAGGGAACATTCAGGATGATAAATCAAAGCTTTCTTAAACAAACAAGGGTTTAGCTTCTTGCTTGCCTTTCTCTGGATTCTGCAGAGACTAGGAATTAGACAGATGAGCTGAATGGATTGAACACCCGACTGTTCTGGGCCAGTAGGCCGGGTTTGGCAGTGTTTCCCTACAAAGGACTCATAGTAAACACGTTCAAGTTGGTGGTAGGCTGTGTGTTCTCTGCTGCTGTTAGGGCATGATGAAAGCAGCCACAGACAGTTTTTCAATGAACAGGCAGAGTCTGAATACCAATAAAACTTTATTTACAAAAACAAGCAACAAACAAAAATTAGTCTGTGCGTTATATTTTGTCAGCCACTGAGTTCTGTAGGCTGACAGAACATGGGGCATGAGGGCTCAGGGGAAGAGTGCATGAGGGTTCGACAAGGAGTCAATTCCAGGCCACTGTGACTTTCAGTAAGGATGTGGATAGGTGCTGGGTGATAAATTTACCAATACTTGGTAAAATTTAGCCATAAAAAGAGTAAAGGGGGGGCTGGGGATTTAGCTCAATGGTAGAGCGCTTACCTAGGAAGCGCAAGGCCCTGGATTCGGTCCCCAGCTCCGAAAAAAAGAACCAAAAAAAAAAAAAAAGAGTAAAGGGTCCTTAAGATGGCTTCACGGCTTGCTGAATTTCCCTAAACCATATTTCTGTAATAACTAGCATCTTCACACGAGAACAGAGCATGGACAGAAGGAGGACTCTCTTGCACCCTTGCTCTGAAAGTAGGCCCTATTTTGGTTTCTAGAACATACACGTGTTTGGTTGCTTTGTACTACATATCAATGCAGGCATGCGGTGTGCACTTGGATACCAGACTCCTTTCATGTTGGTGTTGGCGAGAGGGATCAGAATGGTGGTGATTGTCGATTCTTCAGTCTTACTGGGTAAGAAATACAAGCGTTTTAACCATTCTAACATGGCTACCGTAGACTGTTTTGTTCTGAGCAGTGGTAACCATTTCTCGCTAAGTGTGCATTACTTTTGGACACACACACTTCGATGGTATAATCGCAGGGTCACAGGATGGCTATATGTTTAGGTTTGGTAGATAAAATTTTGTGGGGCTGGGGATAGCTTGATCGTTTAAGTTCGATCATGGGGAACTGAGTTCAAATCCCCAGCCTCCATGTAAAAGGCCAGGTTCAGGGGCATGCACCTGGAAATCCAGTCTGAGGAGGTGGAGACAGTGGGATCCCTGGGACTTGCTGGCCAGTCAGTCTAGCAAAGTCAGCTCTACCCTCAGTGAGAGACCCTGTCTTTAAAAATAGGGTGGGGAGCAATTGAAGAAGCTACTCAACAATGATCTCCGGCTTCCACATATACACACGTGTACCCCCTGTCTTAGGTGAGCAGACACCATGACCAAGGCAAGTTTTATAAAGGACAACATTTACTTGGGGCTGGATTACAGGCTTAGAGGTTCAGTCCATTATTATCAAGGTGGAAGCATGGCAGCATCCAGGCAGGCGTGGTGCTGGAGAAGGAGCTGAAAGTTCTACATCTTGATCCAAAAGCAGACAGTAGAAAACTGGGTTCCATATGTCTAGGAGGAGGGTCTCAAAGCCCACCCCTACACCGACACACTTCCTCCAACAAAGTCACACCTATTCCAACAAGGCCACACCTCCTAAAAGTGCCTGTCTCTGGGCCAAGCATATTCAAACCACCACATACCCCATACAAGTGCACATGTATGAGCACACACACACACACACACACACACACACACACACACACACACCTCTTTTGGAAAGAGATGATATAGCAAGCTGCCCTCTCACAGGAAGGTATGAGGGTTCCCAGCTCTACACTATTTCTCTGTACTATTTTGTGTATTGAAGATGTTACTAGACTTTTTTTTTTTCCTTTTTCTTTTTTTCAGAGCTGGGGACCGAACCCAGGGCCTTGCGTTTGCTAGGCAAGCGCTCTACCGCTGAGCTAAATCCCCAACCCCTAGACTTTTTTTTTTAAGATTTATTTATGTATATGAGTACACTGTAGCTGTCTTCAGACACACCAGAAGAAGGCATCGAATCTCATTACAGATGGTTGTGAGCCACCATGTGGTTGCTGGGATTTGAACTCAGGACCTCAGGAAGAGCAGTCGGTGCTCTTAACCACTGAGCCAACTCTCCAGCCTCGTTACTAGACATTTTTAAATGAATCTTCTCTATGGTTACCTTGGGGTTACAACCAATTTTCTTGGATCTTGTCTCAATCCTCACTCCCAAAACCCTACCCAAGCTTCAGGGCTTAGCTCTCTTCCTCTGAATGTCCTACAGAGGCCCAAGGTCTTGAGGTCCCGAGAGCCTATGGAGTGAACCAAGTGGAGAGGGACAGTAGCGGGCCTCCTGGCAAAACTCTGCTTCTGGGTTAGGATATAAGTAAGTATTACTTTCATTCATATTGTTTCTTTTTAAAGATAAACTCTCACTTTTCCCTATAAGGAGAAAAGTGTGATCTTCACCAGGGCAACAGACCTACTGTGTCTGTCGATCGGGAAAGGTACAGCATGGAGGTCTTCCACCTCCTTCACCAGAGTGACATGGCATACATTGGTTCTCACCCATATGCTCCCGTTCAGAGTCGAGGCTGGACTGGAGACTGAAGCACAGTAGCTCAACCCAGAGGTTCTTTACTTGAGTATTTTCTCTAGAGGGAGTTCCTAGCTGCTGCGCTGCCCTGGTAACCCAGAGCTCCTAATCCCCATGGAGCTTCCTTGGGCTCAGGGGAACTGAGCAGGAAGCAGCATCCTTGGGAGTCTTATTAGCTGTTCTTTGGAATGTTGTTGGGTCATGGGTTCCATGACTTAGGTCCCAGAGGAGTTGTTGGGGATCTGTTAACATCAGTTTCATGTCTTGAGACACATTTTTTTCCACTGAGCTGATTTTCTTTTCCCTTCCTTCCTTTCTTTCTTCCTTCCTTCCTTCCTTTCTTTCTTTCTTTCTTTCTTTCTTTCTTTCTTTCTTTCTTTCTTTCTTTCTTTCTTTCTTTCTTTCTTTCTTGTGAACAATTCTCTTAATACTCTTGACATCTGTCTCAAATGCCCTCCACAGAGGACAAGTTCTGTGGGAACTGGGAAGTGTGTCATGAGCTCTCTTTACTCTGCTCTTAGGTTTTTCCTTAGAATTTTCTATCTGACCTCTGATTTTTATCTGATGATGACTGCTTGGAGTCTAGTCCATATCCTCTTGTATCCCTCCACAGAGGGCCACAGATACTACTTTTGAGGCCTCAAATCCCCATATAACACCCCATAGTCATTGCATTAATTACTCTGTTTATTGCTGTGATCAAATACTTGACAGAAGCTACTTAAGCTAGGAAAGGTTTATCTTTGCTTGCAGTTTGAGGGGTTATAGTCCCTCATGGCAGAGAAGATGTACCGGAAAGGAGACATCGGCTCACATCACGTCTTTCTGCAGAGAGACGAATGCGGTCGCTCAGTTAGCCTTACTCTTTTGACACAGTTTCTAAACTTCGAGCCCACCCCATGAAACTGTGCTACTCACATTTAGGTTGGATCTTCCCACTAGAAAATCCTTCACAGACACCCTGGAGGTGTGTTTCCATGGTGATTCTAGTCAAACTGACAATGAACCGTCACAGCATGGTGACTTGCAGTTTGAAAAATGAATGCTCCCCACCGGCTCATACATTTGAACACTTGGTCCTCAGTTGGTGGCTTGGGAAAGTTACTGATTTTTTTTTTTTGAGACAGGGTTTCTCTGTGTAGCTCTGGTTGTCATGGAACCCACTCTGCACACCAGGCTGGCTTCAAACTCACAGAGATCCATCTGCTTCTGTCTCCTGAGTGCTGGAATTAAAGGCGTGCACCACAACCACAGCCTGACTGGGTTATTGAATCTTTTTCTTTTTGGCTATTGAATCTTGATGGAAGAAGTAATCATTGAAATCACCAAGGAGTAGCATTTGAGACTCTGTAGTTGTCTTCTCTTCTTCTTCTTCTTCTTCTTCTTCTTCTTCTTCTTCTTCTTCTTCTTCTTCTTCTTCTTCTTCTTCTTCTTCCTCTTCCTCCTCCTCCTCCTCTTCCTCCTCCTCTTCCTCCTCCTCCTCCTCTTCCTCCTCCTCTTCTTCTTTTTCTTCTTCTTCTCCTCCTCCTCCTCTTCCTCCTCCTCCTTCCTCCTCTTCTTCCTCCTCCTCCTCCTCCTCAGCTTTCTGTGCATAGATAAAATGTGGTCTCTCTGCTTCCTGACTACTGGGTGAGCCCCATGCTCCTGCTGCTGCCCTGCCTACCCCACTGTGACAGACTCTATCACTCTGGACCCGTAAAAACCCAAATAAACCCTTTCTTCCTTAATTTGTGTCTTCTCAGAATACTGTATCGTAGCACTGGAAAAGTAGCTAATACATGACTTTAGGCAAGAGGAAGACGAGGAGATGTAACACAGAGAGCATGGTCTCTGTGTCTCCATTGTTAGATAAAGCTGAGCCTGAATGCCCAGCTGCACGGCCTTGGCTAAGGTACTTAGACAAGGGGTCTCATCTCTAAATGGGATAAACGTTGTATCTCTCTCACGTCCACAGTTTCCCCAGGCCAGCTTGCTCAACATGCAGTCAGCAGCAGGAATTCAGGAAGCGTTCTTTGCCCGGTCTTTTTGCATCTGAGAGAATCTTCCTAGGACAGAGTCTCTCAGGCAATTGTTAAGGAAGAATACTTAAGTTTTACAGAAGCTTAAAGCCAAGTACTTCTCAGGCATGGTGGCCCTGTGAGGCAGTTGCATTAGTACACACACACACACACACACACACACACACACACACACACGTCTGACCTGTGTTCTCATCCCCCTTGACCCCCACATTGCAGTGTGCTCACAGCTCTTCCCTTTAGGTGGTAAACTCCCAGCCTTTCCCCTTGGAGCTGAGCCGTTATGATGACAGAATGTGGTGGGAAGGATGTTTTGTTACTTTAACGCCTGTGTTTCCAAATCGTGTGCACAGTGCCAGCTCTTCTCTCTGGACACTGCCAGTCACTCTGTGCCAACCTCGATAAACCTGATAAAGGATGAGAGCCTCCATGGAGCAGAGACGAGCCTGCCAGGGGGAACCCTCCTGGACCAGACAGCACCTAGCCACTCTGTCAGCCAACAGCAGGAACACTGAGGGAGCCCACCCGAGCCTACATCGTTAACCACATCACGAAGGCTAAATCAGGGGCTGCGGTTCTCTGACGTTGGGTTTGGGAGTTAGTGTTTTGTGGGTGTTGCTTTAGTATGGTGTATGTTTGTTACACATGCACGTACCTATGTATGTTTGCCTGTGTTGGAACATGTGTGCTACGGGTGTGTATGCATGTGAAGGCCTGAGGCTAATACCCCATGTCTTCTTTGATCACCCCTCTCTGATGTATTGAAGCGGTGTATCTCACTGTGTCAGAAATCATCTATTCTGCTAATCCAGATAGCCAGCCTCTCCGGGGACTCTGAGTCTGCTCCTCTCCTACTGGAATCACAGGTGGGTTGCCATGACTACAGGGCTTCCACACGGGCTCTGGAGATCCAAACCCTGCACCTCGGGCTTGTGCACCAAAAAATTTTACCCGTTGAGCATCTCCCCAGACCTTTACTTAAAAAAAAAAAAACCAACCCAATTTTCTAAGGTTATTTTCTGCTCGTGAATATTTTGCCTGCAAGTGTATCTATGTATCGTGTGCTTACGTTGTTCATGGCGACCAGAAGAAGGGCATCCGATTCTCTGGACCTGGAGTTACAGGTGAAATTACAGATGGTTGTGATCTGATTTATGGGTATTAGTAACCAAACCCGGGTCCTCGGCAGGACCAGTCAGTGCTCCTAACCACTGAGCTATCTAGTCAACCCCTTGATTTCACTTCTTCTGATAGGGTCTCATGGGACGCAGGCTACATTCACTATGTAGCTGAGGTGTTCTTAAATTTCTGATCTTCTAGCTTTAGCCTCCTATTGACCATGCTGGGATTTGAAGAGCAGCCCCATGTCTATTACACAGAAAAGGCTAACCAGACTGCTCCCAGTCTACAGTAAAATCAAGCCCTAGGTTCGTTTCCTAACTTTGTTGATTTTATTAGTTATACGGTCTTCAGCTGGTCCGTCTTTCTCATGGGTGCAGCGATCTCCACACATAGCTTACCACACACAAGACAATTCGCATCCAGCCCAGCCCATTTTAGATGCACTACAATCGAGTCTCTGTCTCAGAGCCAAGGTGACACCGTCTGAAAGTTCAACGTGTGGGAGGCGCCATTGTTCTGGAAGCCAGTCTTGTCACTGACTGCATGTCACGAATTCTCTTTTGTAAGATAAAACATTCTTTCAACCATTAGCCCAGCTTCATTACCGGCAATTTCCATGCTTAAAAAAAAAAGCTATTCTTTTTTCCCTTAAAGACTAAGATTAAATAGCACCTTTCCCTGCAGGACACTTGACCGATGATACCTGTGTTCTTCGTATGTTCATATTAAGTGGTCTGGAGCACCAAGCCTTACACATATGACATTGCAATGCAAATCCTACCCCATTCCTCTAAGCAAAAGTCAGGTTGCCAAAAGCTGAGGAATTATATAATTATCAGTCTTGCTTGCTAGATAATTGTACTTTTTAAAGGCTTTACTCAAAATAGTTTTTCTTTCTTCTTCTTCTTTATCCTAAAAAAAAAAAAACTCTACATTTGCCACCATCTCTGAGTTAAGGGTAATTTGAATTTTCTTTCTTTCTTGGCATAGCTTTTCTTGGTACTAAAATTCCGTAAGAAACAGCATTATTATAGGTAAACAGAGAAAGCCGGAGGGCTTTTTAAGGAAATGGTCTGCACTGTGTTCTCCGACACTGAAGAAGGCCCTCTCATTTAATTGGGTCTGACATTCTCCGTCCGCACTCAGTGTAAGTGGGATGCTCTCAACACGCACCCCACATTTGCAAAATTCTTGAAATTTCAAATCAGGAATTTCGATGCAAGACAAAGACACGGACTCAGAAAACCACAAAATGCTCACCGTGGCTGACCGCCATCCTTTGAGGATGGAGATGCCCTGTCGCTTCTTTTAAAAACCCACTCGTTCAGCAATTTGCTTTCCAAAAGATTTAGATCACTCATGGGAGTTTTGGATCGTCCGTCAAATTTATGCCCTTCATTAAAAAAAATAGCCACAAAATTTAAATATTACAGTGTGTGATGCTAAAGAAAATTTAGACACCAAAAGCAGTAACCTCAGATGTGGAGCGGGAGAGGCAGATCCCAGCTTCTCTTTAAGCTTCCTCCTACTCCCTTTAATGCTTATTGTTACTAAATCACAATTCTGGACCTTCAGGATGCCAGCAGGTTTTGAGTAGCTCAATTATGTGGTTTGATACTGTCACCACAGCCCTTCACAGACAATACAGAACTGCCTCTTTGGAACACACAGAATGGGTTGATGGCCACATGACCAGAGCCCAGATGGGTGGGTGTTAGCACTTATCAATGATACTTGTTGGCTGGAATTCTGTCTTTTTAGCATTAACTTTTAGTTATTAAAGATGCACACAAAAAAGCAACACCCCTATGACTGGTTTAAATCCCATGCAGACATGCAGACCCTGGAGACATGTTCAATTCTATACTTACATAAACGTGCCTCTAACCGTATCTGTGTCTGACTGTGGGAGAAGCAGAGTAATTCTGACTGCCTGTTTCTCCTTGTGGCACCCTGGGAAGGGAGACATCAGCTGCTGCAGTTTGATCAGCATCGTGATTTTCGTGGGTCCCTGAGATATGGTACAGTGACCACAGGGCATATTGATTCCTACTTCTGGCTGTTGTCTGCTGACACGGCTTCCTTTGAATTAGCTTGTAGGAGAAGGCCCTTAGCTAGCAGGGTGGGGATAGCCTCCTTTGTTAGGCCTGTGGCCAGTGTCCATTCCCCATCCATTCTCCATCTTCGCCCTGCCATTTACTTTCCTGGGGTATGACAGTCACACAGGCATAGCTCCTCCATCCACCTCCCATGTGACAAGAGCTGGGTCATACTTTACAGGATCTTGTCCATATATCAGTGCAAGTAATTTTAATTGCACACACACACATACACAGAGGGAGAGAGAGAGAGGAGAGAGAGAGGAGAGAGAGAAGAGAGAGGAGAGAGAGAAGAGAGAGAAGAGAGAGGAGAGAGAGAAGAGAAGAGATAGGAGAGAGAGAAGAGAAGAGAGAGGAGAGAGAGAAGAGAAGAGAGAGGAGAGAGAGAAGAGAAGAGAGAGGAGAGAGAGAAGAGAGAGAAGAGAGAGAGGAGAGAGAGAAGAGAGAGGAGAGAGAGAGAAGAGAGAGAGAAGAGAGAGAAGAGAGAGAAGAGAGAAGAGAGAGAGGAGAGAGAGAAGAGAGAAGAGAGAGAGAGGAGAGAGGAGAGAGAGAGGAGAGAGAGAAGAGAGAGGAGAGAGAGAAGAGAGAGAGAAGAGAGAAAGAAGAGAGAAAGAAGAGAGAAGAGAGAGAAGAGAGAGAGGAGAGAGAGAAGAGAGAAGAGAGAGAAGAGAGAGAAGAGAGAGAGAAGAAAGAAGAGAGAGAGGAGAGAGAGAAGAGAGAAAGAAGAGAGAAAGAAGAGAGAGAAGAGAGAGAAGAAAGAGAAGAGAGAGAGGAGAGAGAGAAGAGAGAGGAGAGGGAAGAGAGAGAAGAAAGAAGAGAGAGAAAGAGGAGAGAGAGAGAAGAAAGAAGAGAGAGAGAGAAGAAAGAAGAGAGAGAGAGAGAGAGAGAGAGAGAGAGAGAGAGAGAGAGAGAGGTGGCCTCACTGCTGGATGCAGGGTGCAGATCACTACTTTTATGTTATAGCAATAGAAACAAAAGTGGCTTTCTTTTTTATTATTATGTTGTTTTATTTGATATTTCTGTTTAGTATACAAACATGGGCTAGATGCTTCTAGATGGTGGAAAGATCCAGGGAAATAAGCAACCTCTTCAAAAACGACTTTCAAAAGCACCACTCAATATTGATAAACGAATGGCCACAGGAAAGTAAGACGCAGTCTCGGGCCCCTATCATCAGGAAAAGATTCATGGCAAGATTTTGGGTACCATAGGCTCCTGCCATACTTTTGAAACTTAGTCTGCACATCTCAAAACAAATGCAGTACCTACGGTTGAGCATCATACCTAAAACAAAACAAAATAAAAGAAAAACAAAAACCCAAAAACCAAAACCAAAACAAACAAAAACCAACCAACTAGGCTTAAGCCTGCAAACATGAGGCTACTACAATAACACGTGCTACCCTGTGGAATTACCATGCCTGTCCTCAAAGAGTGAAGCGATTATGAGCAAATGAACACCAGTCCTACTTCCCACAATAAGGCATGTAGTGTGCAAAGTCAGACACCCATGCACACACAAACACATGTACAAGATACTTATATCTAATCTACCATCATCTATGAGATACACAAAGCCCCAAACACTAGAAACCCAACCTCTTTTAACACATTTATCCATGATTCAGTTATCCGTTGTTAAGCCCCTCGTGGTCATCTCAAAAAGATAGAAGGCTTACCCTGGACACATGTGCTGCACTCAAATATAGAGAGAGAACAAACAGCCTTCCCCGCCTGTCATGTAGCTTCAGAAACTTGCTTTCTTGGTCTGGAACCTGAAAACTGCCCAACCCCCGAAGCCAAGTATGACATGCTGCTAGTTTTTGTCTTGTTTATTTATCCACTTGCTCTTTCATTTCGGTGGTGGTGGTGATGGTGGTGACAGTGATGGTGATGGTAGTGTTGTTGTTGGTGGTGGTCATGGTGGTGGTGGTGGTGGTGATGATGGTGGTGACAGTGATGGTGATGGTAGTGTTGTTGTTGTTGGTGGTGGTAGTGATGGTGGTGACGTGATGATGGTGGTGGTGATGGTGGTGATGGTGGTGGTGATGGTGGTGATGGTGGTGGTGGTGATTGTGATGATGGTGGTGGTGGTGGTGGTGGTGATGGTGGTGGTGGTGGTGATGATGGTGGTGATGGTGGTAGTGATGATGGTGGTGGTGATGGTGATGGTGTGGTGATGGTGGTAGTGGTTGTGGTGGTGGTGGTGATGGTAGTGTTGATGATGATGGTGATGGTGGTGGTGGTGGTGTGTCTGTGTCTATGACATGGTGTGCATGTGTGTATGAGGTATATTTGATCCTGTGTGGTCACCTCACAGCCTGTATGTAGAGAACAGAAGGTCATTTTCAGGGATCAGTTCTTGACATTCAGCTTTGCAGGGTGTGATCTCTCTCATTTCTGCCATCTGTGTATTCCAGGTTAGCTGGCCCAAGAGCTCCAGGTGATCCTGTCTCTGTCTCCCATCTCGTGGCAGCAGCATTGGGATTATAGGTGTGTGCCACGGCATCCATCATTTTTTAAAATTAATCATTCCATTTTTTTTACAACTCAAATGGTATCTCCCTTCCAAGTTAACCCTCTACAACTCTCCTATCCCATCCTCCCTACCCTCTTCCCCTTTGTCTCTATGAGGGTGCTCCCCCACACACCCACTACTCCAACTTCCCCCTATGCTGGGGCATCCAACCTCCACAGGACCATGGGCCTCCCCTCCCATTGATGTCAGACAAGGCCGTCCTCTGCTACCTATGTATCTGGAGCCATGGGTCCCTCCGTGTACACTCTGTGGGCTAGTCTCAGGACATCCATCTTTATGTGCGTCCAGAGGACCTGAAGTCAGACCATCAGGCTTGTGCGGCGAGCCCTTTTGCCCAGTGACCTTTCATTCCAGTCCTATTCATTTTTGAGACGATCTCACTACATAGCCCAGGATGTCCTCCGTCTCTCTAACCTCCTGCCTCAGCCCCCTCTAATCTGGAATTACAGTGGTAGTTTATGAATCGGATGCTACCCTCTTGCTGTGTAATCCGGGGCCATGTTTTGCCCAGCATTCTCAACGGTGGAAGCTCTCTCTCTGCGATCTTAGTGGGGCATCTGAGTTTTTCAGTGTCAGCTCTGGTGACTTAAGGGAAGGTTTATATGACGTGTCTCCATAGCTATATGAAATAAAGAAAATGGGTTACAAACACTGGCAACTCAACTGCTCTACACATAGATTGTGAAGGAAAATCATACTAAGCAAAATAGTTGTGTCTGTGCACAGAGATGACGCCAGGAACTCCGTGTGGATCCATCCACACAGACATTACTGCTTTGCGTCTGCCTTCGTCTTATTTATTTGCTCGTTCATTGAAGAAAGTAGTCGACTCACAAGGGAAGATGTAAAAAATCCGGCGACCTCTAGATCGGCAACGTCAGCTCAAAATACTGCTTTCACCTCAAAGGGAACAAAAGAAATTTTTTCTGAGCTGAAGATGAATGACTGGGATCTGTGACCAGAGATTCAGGGTGTCCCAAATAACCCGTGTGTCAATGAGTAAACAGTTAACATGAAATTAGTATAGTCATAGAGCAAAAGTCCTAAATCAAGGCATTTTCTAAACATATTCTCGAGAACATCAGGTAAGCAGTCACCACAAAGCAGAGGGGACTCCCCTGTTCTTTCTGATGCCATCTGATGACACTCTTAACCTTTGGGTTGGTGGAAGGTACGGTTTTGCTGAGTTAATGCTTGCCCATAGTTTTACCTGATAATGAAAAGCACTCTGGGTTAGACACACAGGTGGACTGTCGATGATTACTAAAGGGGATGAAGATAGCCCAAAATAGTGTGGATCTGCAATATTCCCAAGCTCCAAAGCCATGACGTTTTCACCTGCTGTTTGGACTCGAAGAGACTTCAGCACGGGTGTGATTTTATTCTGGGCACATCAGCACTTACAGTCAACCAGCCGGACCCTACTCTGTCTCAAAACTCTGTGGCCAAATGGTAGGAAATGACACGTCCTTTTCATCATTTTAAAGTGAAGCGCAATGACAGAGCCTCAGGAATGGGGCCCCAGAATAAACCACACATTCCAACCTAAAATTGGAAAATTAATAATTAATGGCCAAGGAAAAAAATACCCAAAGCTGCAGGCGCATTTCAGAAACGGTGACCTTTCTGAGGCCAGGAAGAGAATCCTGAGAGGAGCAGGCACATCGGCCACAGCAACATCATGCCTGGAGAGAGCGCACATGAAGACTGTGAATGAAAGTTCAATGACTGTGTGGGAAGTCATAAACAGTCTGTGGGCACTAAAAGAAAAAGTGTGTGTGTGTGAGTGTGTGTGTGTGTGTGTGTGTGTGTGTGTGTGTGTGTGAGAGAGAGAGAGAGAGAGAGAGAGAGAGAGAGAGAGAGAGAGAGAGAGAATTATTCAGACAGTGTAAATAAACTGACTAAGGGCCTGGAGACATGGTTCAATGGTTTTAATACAGTTGTGAGGGCAGGAGTTCAGGTCTTTAGAATGGGTGGGTGTGGTGGTCGCACTATAACCCGAGGGCTTGAGATGGAGAGACAGGAGGCTCTATGGGCAAGCTGGTTAGCCAGGCCAGCCAAATTGTCAGGATGCAGTTTAGTTAGAGAACCTGTCTCAACTGTTTCTCCCAGTCAAGTGGTTTCTCCCAGTGAACTGAGGGGACAGTGATTAACCGCTAGCATGAACCTCCACTTCATGCATTCACACGCATTTGAACATGTATGTACATGTACATACACACACATACACACACACCCCACACACTCATATACTACATCATTCAAAACAAACAAACAAACAAACACCCCAAGGCAAACAGATCCATTTGAAAGCAGGAATTGTATCCAGAAAAATCAACAACATATTTCAGATGTGTTCATTTAATTCCTAATTACAAGTAGCTGACTTACCAACCAAGCGAGAAGAGGGATTACAGGCACTCACTCAAATTCCGTGTTTTCTCCATGTAGGGCAGTGGTTGATTTCTTGGTCTCTGAAACCTTTCGGTGCAGTGGACTGTGGTCAGATTGATGAGTCTTCAAACTGGATAGACCACCTCACTGACTGCAAGATAGGTAGGAAGCCACGACTGGCTGGGTTACCACTGACCCCCGTTGGCTGTCCCCAGGGAAACATCCAATTGGTCCTGATATTGTCACTGCACTTCCCACCCTCTTTCACATCCCTCTATTGGTGATGGAGGCAGAGAAATTACTGGTCAACGGCACGAGCCTGAACCCTGGCCTGGCAGAGGTGGTGCCTAGGCAAAGGCTGCTCAGAGACAGGGATAAGAAAAGAGATGGGAGTCAAGGAGAAACAGGGGGTATGCTCTAGCGGGGGCCTTCAATACTCACAGCCAGTGTCCAGAGATCAGAGGTTGAAGAGCTTTGCAAGCCACCTTAAAGGGCTTTAGATTTGGACTCTTACACGTCATTGCAGGCTGTTACGTGGGAGATTGCGCAATAGAGTAGGTCAGTAAGGAGGATTTCCTTAGCTCTGCTAAAGCCAATGATCTGGGAGCCAGGCTGGAATGGAGATATGCAGAGACGTCAAGGATCTGCCTGAGGATGCCCAGAAAGCTTGAACAAGGCCAATGGAGTGAGCAGGGCAGAGGAAGGGACAGCCGAGCCCTCGACGATGGGATTGGACTCGATATTAATTCGTAGGTTTATGGCCTGGATGAGTTAAATACGATCAAGAATCTTGCAGGAAAGGCAGACGGGGTGGGGAGAGCTTTCTGGGTGTTCTGTAGAGGTCCCTGTGGGTTGCCACTCAATTATAGGCGATTGTGTTGGACCTTGGGAGGGACTGAAGAGCAGATAGAAGTGAAAACCAAGGGCTTCGACATCATCATCCAAGGAGAATATGCCAAAGATATCCTCGAGTAATTGTAAGATTTAAGGGATGCCAGAGGACAGGAAACGTGTTTACTCATTTATTCATTTGTTGTTCTTTGAAAGATTTATTTTACCTTTGTTTTGTGTGTATGTGTGTCTTGTCTATTGTGTGTGTGTGTGTGTGTGTGTGTGTGTGTGTGTGTGTGTGTGTGCTTGGTGCCCAAGGAGCCAAAATAGGGCGTTAGGTCCCCTGGAACTGGGTTAAGAATAGTTGTGAGCCGTCTTGTGGGGACTGGGGGACATAATCTGGCTCCTCTGCCAGAGCAGGAAAGGCTGAGCCATCTCTCCAGCCCCTAGCTTTTGTTTTTTTTTGACCTTTATTTTTCAGGCAGGGTCTCCTATAACTCAGTCTGGCCCATGGTTAGTTAAGATGGATGGGCTCAGAGCGGACAGGTTCCAGGACATCAGACCAGAAGAGAATTAAATGAACAAGAGGAGACAGGTCATAGCAACGGTATGAAGGAAAACAGGGACAGAAATGGTTTTCTGAGACAGCCCAGAGAGACAGATCAAGGCAGTAGATCGCAGCTAGCCTGAAGAGAACAGAAGTGAGTGTGGACGTACAGGGAGGAGTAGTGTCTTGGGCTGGTGACTGGCTGCAGATGTAGCTGGGATAGAGTGTTTAACTTGCATTCAGGAAGCCCTGGGTTTCATGCTCACCACCACCTACTCTAGTGCTCTCTTCTATGTAGTGCATGCCTGTGTTTCAGACGCTTGGGAGGCGGAGGCAGGAGGATAAAAGGGCCAAAGCCATCCGTTGTTTTATGGGGAGTTTGAGGCCAGAGATCTTGTTCAAAAAGAGAAATGAGAGAGAGAGAGAGAGAGAGAGAGAGAGAGAGAGAGAGAGAGAGAGGGAGAGGGAGAGGGAGGGAGAGAGAGAGAGAGAGACAGAGAGAGAGAGACAGAGACAGAGACAGAGACACAGAGACAGATTTCAAGTTTACCTGGGAGGAGAGGATAATGGTGGTAGTTATGGGGAGGAGATGTGTAAGAACGTTCTGTAGCTCTCATAAGGAGACTGAGTACCCACTGCAGGCTCACTGGGTTAATGAGCTATGTCATGGGATTCCCCATTTTTCTGCTTTCTGAAGCTCCCATTGGGAGCCCTTCCTGGCCTCCATGTAATTCTGGGAACAGGGAGGTTTCTCTTAGAGGTTCCATGGTCTCCACCAAAGTCTCTCTTCCAAGGAACCCTTAAACACGCAGTGGCATCCCAGTCAGGACAGTCTTCCTGGAGACAGCTCCAAGTCCTTCCTCAACAGAGCTACTCAGAGTAAATGAGCTGGGTGAGGGAATTCTTCCCCGGGAGAAGGCAGATCATAAGCCATGCCATTGTGAGGGGCATTTCTGGGTAAGGCCTTACTGCTTTTGAAAGACTTGCGTGTAGAGGCCCTGTGTTGAATTAAGAATCCTTTTGATCACCCTCATCTTATTTATTGGGGCAGAGTCTCTTGAACTCACAACTTAGCTGGACAATATGGCTTCCCCTGAAGACCTCCCATCTCTGCCTCTGAAGCTGGAAAGGTGACTTGTGGTTCCAGCCTGGTACTGAAGTAGGTTCTGGAGATCCGAACTCTAGCCCTCAGCCCTGTGTGGCAAGTGTTTAACCGCTGAGTGACCCCTTCAACTCCTCACCCAGAGATTTCCCCAGACAGCCTCCAACGCCTTTGACTTAACTGGAGCTCCATGAGTGAATTTTACTTACCTGAGATCAAACTAGCCCTCTGCCTTGGCGAGGCTCCATGGCCACTGTTGCACTCCCTTGAGCTACGCCAAATTACTTCTAGTTCAGTGGCTCTCTGTGAACATGGTGTTCCTTTTTAGACCTCTATTTTGCATTCAAATGACTGCCTATGTCTGTATTCAATTTTGTGTGTGTGTGTGTGTGTGTGTGTGTGTGTGTGTGTGTGTGTGTGTGTGAAAAATATTTTATTTGGAAGGCTTGAGCCATTTCTTAGGTAGTAAGACTGTGGTGACTTAATTATTGCAAGGATGCACTCTCTTTTAAAAGGGAAATATAATGCTGGCATTGTTCTGCACTGTCATGTGGGACCCTAATCTCTATTTCATTGGCCCTTAACTTTTTGGGCTTGTCTTAAAACTTTAAGGCAGCCCATTGGTATCAACCCAGAAGGCAGCTGGAGCTCCAGTAATTGTTGGCCACCATATTGGCTAGCTTTTGCTGTAATAATCTTGATGGACAAAATAGCTCAGAAATTAATTGTTTGTAACTCTAGGCATTTATTTCTGTCCCTTCTAGGTTTACAGTTCTACAGAGTAGCTCTGAATCAGTGCAAACGTTAGCTGTAGGCTGATGCTGTTAGCTGATGCTGATGGTTCTTTATGTTCTCATTAGGCCGCTACTCAATTATTGTCAGGATTAGATCTGAGGGAGTTAATCTAGGAGGGTAGACGTCCAATAGCATCTCATTGGTCATTAAGTAAGATGGCCACGATTAAAGACAAGATGCAGAGAAATACTGTGGTTTGAAGGGCAAAGAATGTTACTGTGATTTGGATCTGGAATCTTCCTTAGAAGTCTAGGGGTTGAAAGCTTATTCTCCAGTCCGTGGTGCTCTAAGGAGGTGGCAAGCCATTCGGGTATGAGAATTAGTGGGGGGAGGTTAGGTCATTGGCGTCACACCCTTGAAGCCATACTGGGGCCCCAGCACCTTCTTGCCTTTGCTTCCTGGCTGTTGAGATGTAAATAAGCCTCTGTGTGTTCTTGTCATGACATACAATACCACCACCAGGGCCAAGCAAGCATAAACTGGAACCTCCGAGACTGTGAGTCAAACAAATATTCCTCCATTTAAAGCAGTGAACTCAGGGAGCCGGAGAGATGGCTTAGTGCTTAAGAGCACTCCCTTGTGTTGTAGAGGACTTGAATTTGTTTCCCAGCCCCACATGAGATGGCTCACAAGTCCTTGTAACTCAGGCTCCAGGGGTTTGGATATCCTCTGCAAAACTCTGTGGACACCTACACTTCCAACACACACTTGTGCACATAATTTAAAATAATAAAAAACAAATTTTTAAAAATTTGGTTATTGGGGTTGGGGATTTAGCTCAGTGGTAGAGCACTTGCCTAGCAAGCACAAGGGCCTGGGTTCGGTCCCCAGCTCCGAAAAAAAAATTGGTTATTGATTACCTTGGTGTTTTGTCAGAGTAATAGAAGACAGGTTGACTGTCTAATTCTATTAAGAAATGGAACAAGGAATTGCTCCTGTAATCTAACTTATTATAGACATCATTTTTGGATGCCGGGATGAGGTAGGAGGTTTAAGGGGAAAATAGAAAGCATCAATTAGTCTCAGAAATACTTTGAGAGTCCCCTACAAAGCTTCCCAGTCATTTTGTCTTTTTTTTTTTTTTTCTTCCCCCGGTGCTGAGGACCGAACCCAGGGTCTTGCGCTTGCTAGGCAAGCGCTCTACCACTGAGCTCAATCCCCAACCCCAAAGCTTCCCAGTCATAATTCACTGGTCAAAACCTTTTCTTATGGTCATTTTTAGCACCAAGGCAGCAGGGAAATATAGTCTTTCTTGAGGGTTGCAATGTGTTCAGCTAAAAATTGGTGTTCTATTAATGGGTCAGAAGAGAAAAAGAGGACTGCTGATATATGAACAGTAGTTTTCCCCACAGCATGCGTCGAAGTGTGGGATAAATGCGCTGTGGTGTGTTGTCTTGAGCCGAGAGCTTCACCCCTGCTGCGGCGTGTATTAAGCCAAACCACATGAAAATGTTGGTTATCCATCCATCTAGCCTTCAGATGCTGCCTGACGTCTGCGGGACAAGGCAGAAGACTCATCATCTGATCCCTAAGTCTATTTGACTCTCTTCCCCTTCGCCCAAATATAAAGGTCCTTAAGGGGAAAGTGCGGAAGTGTGTTTATTTCTGGGACTCTGAGACTTAGGGGTGTGGTTCGGAGAAGGGGGGCATTTCACAAAAGGCCTTCTGTGGTATCAGTAACCCCAAGAAGGGAGGTCATTCTGAGCCCCTGGGTTCGAACCACTGTGTCCTAATTTTGACTCCAGATGCAAAAAGGACGTTTTGGTGGAGAACCTACAGTCTGGCCTCCGCCCTCCAGGGAGAGGCAGGGTCGCTAGGGTTCCAGGCCTCCTTGACTTGGGAATCATCCACTGAGAGCACTGTAGAGGCTCAGGTCCCCACAGCCTTGGCAGAGGGAAAGGGGAAGAAAGGAGGAGAGGGAGCAAAGAGAAGGGAGGGGAAAAGAAGGAGAGAGAGAGAGAGAGAGAGAGAGAGAGAGAGAGAGAGAGAGAGAATCCCGTGGGGTTCTGGCTATTCTGCTAGCTCTCCTGAATCGCCCTACTTGCTCAACTTCACCGCCAACTCCACCGCCCCCGGGTAGCCTAGGGCGAGGCGGGGCGGGGCGGGGCGGGACAGGGCGGGGCGGCGGCAGCGCGGTTGTCAGGCTCCCTCTGGGGAGACCGTCCTTGCGCTGTGGCTGCGGCCAGCAGCAACCAAAGGGAAGAGGAGACCCGAGCGGCTCTGTGCAGCAAGTAGTTAGTCCCCGAGCCTTCCCGCGCCTGCTCAGCTGCTGTCGGGCCAGGTCCCGGAGCTGCTACCTGCAGCCAGGCCGCTAGCCATGCCAGCCGCGCCGGTCCTGCGCCCTCCGCCGCCACCGGCGACCCCTGCCCCGCCGGCACCCAGCCGCCCTGCGCCTGCTATCTCGGGTAAGTACCCTCGGTGACTGTCGGTGGGAACCCCACTCTGAGAGATGGGGCAGCAGAGGCAGACCCCACGGGGATGCACTGTGCAGGCGTGTGTGCATGTGTGCGATGTTGAGTGTATGTGTGCTCTGTGTGAGTGTTGTGTGCATGTGTGTACTTGTGCAACCCCTCTACACCATGGTTAAACTCTCTTGCTAGGGGTGACGCCGGCTTGAACGGTTCCCCTCTCTGGTCAGTCAGAGCACCATTCCTGGAAATATATACAGTACACTGGGCAGGAGCAGCAAGGTTGCAGAAGGCACCAGAGAGGGAGCTGTTATTGATTAATCTTCCTGGGCCAGGCAGTGGTCACCCAGAGACCTCCCTCATCCCATCCTTTCCTGAAAGAATCTGTTTTGGAGCTCTAGAGTCACCTCCCTGTCAAAGCTCACAGGAGAGTAGTGGAGTGGTTTTCTGAACCCTGCTCTCCAGAGCGCCGATTCTAACCAGAGCTATACAGAAGAACAAAGGGGGTTTAGAGAGAAACACTACAGGCAGAGTGTTTGGGGATTAGCAGGATAGATCAGAGCGGGAGAAATAGAACCATCAATTCATTTCAAATATAGCCCCACGTTTTCGCTCCTTTCCACGTCTGGCTCTGGGGGCGAGGTGTGGTGGAGAAAGGATAAGGCAGCTCCCGGGCTGGGCAGAGGCGTCTGGGGACACCTTCCCAGAGTATCTGCCTGCTGGGAGTGGGGCTGAGAAGTTGTGGAGGGAATTAGATTGTTACTTGCTCCTTACAGTGAGTCATTTCTCTGCCTCACTCCTTCTGAGTCCAGACCATTCTCTGTCCTTTCCTTGATGGCGACAGCTGTCTAGTGAAAGCGAGGTCCCACTGTCAACAGCCCTTATAACACACGCTGGCATTAAGGAGACCTGCACTTCGATGAGTGTTTTGGGAGATGCAGAGTGGGGTCTGTTGGCTTTTACAGGAGTGATCTGCCGGGCTAGTGTTGAGCTAAGGATCACAGAGGAGCGAGGTTCCCAGAGCTCTAGGCAGGGACTCATTATTCTTGGGGGTTAGGGAGCAGAAAGAAGAGCCCCAGGGAGGAAAGCGGGCTACGGAGTGCTGGTTCGTCTACTCCCAACTTCAGCAAAGCATGCTCTCCATGATAGTATTGTTAGCATGATGCCACAGGAGAAAGGGCAGGTGGAGGCAGCTGCGATTTCTGAGTTCTGCTTTCCAGCCCTCTTTCCCTCAGCCCTCTTGCGGCACGTTAAAGCCCTGAGTACTTGACTCTCAGCTATAAGCCATCCCCCCATCTTCGTTGGAGGCTGACCTTTGTGCTGCTCTGCTGCCACAGGCTCAAAGCAAGGACTGACTGCAATTGCACGTCCCTCTGGGGCGGCCCCTGACTGACAACTGGAGGGTCGTGAGGAGAAGGTTAGTCAGCTCAGGTCCTAGGCTTTTCCCTGGGGAGCTGAGTGAGGAGTCCTGTCCTTTGTTTATCAAAAGCTCCTGTGGCATCACATGGTTGACTCCCAAGGATCCTTGTGGGTCTTACTTCCCTCACTTGGGTTTTAGTTGGCTTCTGCACTTCCCGACCATTCTTTCCTGCGAACAACTACTCATACACTCAGTTCCTGTCATAGGGATTCCTCCTGGGGATCTGATTCTGAGGAAGAACAACAGCAAAACCAGCCAGCCAGCCAGCCAGCCAGCCAGCCAGCCAGCCAGCCAGCCAGCCAGCCAGCCAACCAACCAACCAACCAACCAACCAACCAACCAACCAGAAAAACAAACCCCAGAACATGGAGTCATTTCCCTTCTGTTCTAGTTTGCTCTCTGTTTCTGTTATAAACGCCATGGCCAAAAGCAGCTTAGGAAGGAGAGGGTCTATTTTAGCTTACAGGTTACCATCCACCATGAAGGGGAATCAGGACAGGAACTCAGAGCAAGAACCTGTGAGGAGAAGCTGAAGCAGGAGCCATGGAGCAATGCTGCTTAGTGGTTTGTGCCCCATGGCTTGGTCAGCTTGCTTTTTATGTAACCCAGGCTGACTTGTCCAGAGATGGCACTGCCCACATTGAGCTGGGCCCTCCCACATCAATCATTAATCAAGAAAATGCCCATAGACTTACTGTCGTCTTAAGGAGGCATTTTCTCAATTGAAAGCCCCTTTTCTCAAATGACCCTGGCTTGTGTCAAGTTGACAAAAATAACCAGCACACATCCCCTGCCCCCTCCCTCTTCCTCCTTTCCTCCCTCCCTTCTTTCTTCCCATGTTTGCTTTTGGGAGGAGGATCTCATGTAAACCAGGCTGACTTCGAACTATCTGTGTACCAGAGGCTGACCTTGAACTTGTGATCCTTTTGCCTCCACTTCTCAAGTGCCGGATTGCAAATATGTGCCACCATGCCTGAAAACCTTATCAGTCTTAGTGTGTTTCCTCCTCCTACTGTTCTGTACCAGGAGCAGTGGTAACAGCAGCAGTGGACAGCCTGCTTCCTTTAGGTTGCCTTTGGGTGAATTCACAGTGCCCTGTCTTGGCTCATGGTCTTAGTACCCAGACCCAGGACTGGCAAATCTCAGTAGCATGGCCCTTCTCAGTGTTCCTTTGGCACAGTGCTCAGTGTTCTGGGTGGGACGGCCCTTGGACTTGGTGCTCAGAGAAGCAGAAACAAAGTGGAGAGTTGTTCTGCTGTCCCAAGCTCTTAAATCTGTGTGTGTGTGTGTGTGTGTGTGTGTGTATGCATGTTTGTGTTTGTATGTGTGTGTATGCATCTATGTGCGTTCATGTGTGTGTGCCTCTGTGTGTATGCCTGTGTCTATGTATGAATGTGTATGCATGTTTGTGTTTGTATGCGTGTACGAATCTATATATGCATGTGTGCCTGAGTATCTGTGTACCTGTGTGTGTGTGCCTGTGTGCTTGTGTGTGCCTCTGTGTGTGTGTGTGTGTGTGTGTGTGTGTAAAATCTTTCCATTGGTTCCATGGCCAGTTCGAGGGAAATTCCCCTCTCATGTGACCCTTAATGTTTCAGGCAAAAATAGTTTGTTTTTCTCTGGATGAGCTGAGTTAATAAAGGCCTTAGTGTCTTCCTAAACGCAATAAAGGAAAGGAACGGTGCTGTGTCAACCTCAGACTCACAGGCTGCAGTGCTGCCTCGCCAGGGTGAGTGGCCTGGTGTTCTCCAGCCTGGTCTTGGAGACCAGGGGCCTTTTCCAGCAGGTCTCTATAGCTGAGAGGGCTGCTTTACTTGGAAGCCTTTGGTTGATAGCTGTTCCCTTATTGCAGTCCAGAGCCCTGCTCTATCTGTACCCAGGTTCCCCATCTTCCCAGGCGGCTGCCTGTTAACATCTAAATTCGTTCCGTCTAATGGCAAGCCCTTTTAAGAGTATCTGTGGGAGAGTAACTTGAAAGGGTTGTTTCCTCAAACTGCCTGGTGGTGTAGGTCAGAAGTGGGAAATCCAGGAAGGTGGAGCAAGGGGACGAAGACATCTGTCCTGGGAATTGGGGAAGGGCTTTATGTTTCATTCCTAGCTGTCTGAGGACTTCCAGAGACCCCAGGCAAGACTTTGAACTTCCCTGAGAA
Source organism: Rattus norvegicus (assembly GCF_021556685.1). Lineage (NCBI taxonomy): Eukaryota > Metazoa > Chordata > Mammalia > Rodentia > Muridae > Rattus > Rattus norvegicus. The sequence continues at coordinate 119,147,823 of NC_141541.1, forward strand.
TCTCAGTCTTCACCTTTCTTGCCTTAATGATAGCCATTCGCCTGACCTCAGTATCATTTGATGATTAAAGGGGAAACATTTTCATGAACTCATCAAATAGTTATTGAGCAAGCTTATAAAGAACTTACCTGGGGATAAGAGACGGACTCCTGGGAACAGTGGCGTGTGTGGAGGCACCATCATGTGGGTAGTAAGAGAGAGGGGAGATTAATTCCGGGTCAGTGGGACACGAAGGGTCAAGAAGACTCTAAAGTACCTACATTACTCTCAAAAGTCTTATCTAATGTTTGCCCACGGCAGGTTTCAGTCTCTATGGTTATGGAGTGAGAGCTTGGGAGCCTTTCAGACCTATCTGGGACTTCAAAGTCGTACAATCCTGTGACCCGCCCACTCTGAGCTTGTTTCCTTTTTTTATAGATGGGTATGTTCCACGTGTTCTGAGGAGACAGTGATGTACAACTCTTCACCAGATGCTACAATGGAAGACAATTGAAGTTACCGACAGGCTTAGGCAGAAGAGATTGTTTGACTGTACCAAACTTTTAAATAGCTTCGGGCAGTTTAACCATCTGGTGATGTAGGTAAAAATGGAGACTTGGATTCAGAATGTCTCGGAGCCCAAGATTTCTCTTTTCTTACGGGCACCCAAAATCTTGTAGGTGGTTCTTGTTTTGGGGACCACACTTGGAATACAAGGTCCTTAGTCATTTCTTCCCAGGGAAAGTCTGAACTCTCGTGGGGGCTGAGCAGTATGTGGGGAGACAGTGGACCAATTCAGGACTCTGGGGAGGGTCTGAGTAGGAACTGAGCTGAAGAGAGTCAAGGGACACTGTTATTAGGATGTTGTGTTTGGTGGGTGCTGGATCTAATCCAGCTGCTTTCAGATGTGCTAGAATCGTCCCTCCTGAGAAAGTTCCTTCCTACTCAGTGGCCACTGCAGCTTCTCTCTTATTGTGGCCTTGAGGATTCAGGAACACACAGGTTATTGGTGCAATCACAGTGTGGTGGGCCTGTATGATCTAACATTGATTGACAAGGATAATTATAACACGGAGACAAAAGCATTTTATAAAGTTGATGGGCAATGAGGGTGTGCACTGAGATTCTAGGTCACGCCAGTCAGAATGTTTATCTTCAAGAGAACAAATAACAGATGTTGGTGCAGGTGGGGGAGAACTTTTATGCACTGTAGGTGGGATTATAAATTAGTCTAGGCACTATGGAAATCAATATGGAAAGTCTTAAAAAGAAACAACCCTGGAAATGCCACAACCATGTGATCCACCTATGCCACTCAAGAATATGTAACCAAAGTCAATAATCAAAATCAGTACACAGTAGAAATATTGGATGCCTGTGTTTATTGTGATGCTAGTCATAACCGTCAGGGTATGGGATCTGCATGGCCATCAAGGGTGAACAGATAGTGGAAACAGGGTGTGTCTACAATGTGTCTACAATGTGTCCACAATTAATTCAACACAAAGAAAGATGAAACTGAAACAAATTAAACTCAGCATTGTCATAAGCAAAATAAGGAGAAGGGGGGAGGGAGGAAAGGGGGAGAGAGAGAGAGAGAGAGAGAGAGAGAGATAGATATTGGTATGCCACCAAGACCCAACCTGAGCCCAAATCCCAGAACCCTCACAATTGAAAGAGAGAACCAATTCACACATCTGTGAGCATGTACACACACAAATAAGCAAAGAGATAATCTTTTCATGTTTTATTTCACTCACGGAATTGCTTCTTCTCTCCAAATGAAATAATTATTTATTTTTATTTTATGTGTACGGGTGTTTTTCTTATATGTATGTCTGTGTACTCTATGCCTGATGTAATAGAAACCAGAAGAGAACATTAGCTCCCCTGGTACTGGAGTTACAGGTGGCTGTGGGGTGCTGGGAATTGAACCCAGGCCCCCTCTAAGAGCTGTCAGTATCCCTAACCATTGAGCCACCCCTCCAGCCCCTGCAATTTTTATTTTTACAAGAGTCATGAAGGGAGAAGGAAAAGTTTATGGAAAGAGGAAGTAGACAAGTAAGGAACAAGTGATGGCAATGGGGGAGGGGTGTTAAATAGAATCAGAGTACACTCACCACACACACCCGGCAGTATCACAGCCAAGCCCATTACTCTGTGTAATTGGTACGTGCTGATTGTAAAGGGGGAGTGTTAGGAAATAGAGGAAAACTTCCTGGTGCAATTGGATGTGAACTGACTTTTCGAAGCTTGAGTTACAGTGGCCGGGGCGGTGGAGGAGGTAAGCATGTGGAGAGTGGTGTTATGGGATAAGGGGACAGCACGTTCAATGGAAGGGTGCTGTGGAACAGTGAGGAGTGTCTTGTCTTTGAGCTGAGTCCCTTGGAAGATGCAGTGTGGTGGGTAGGGCTTGTGCTCTGCCTGTGAAGTGGTGTTAGCATGGATATGCTGAGTTGTGCTGCAGTAACAGCATCTTAATTGTCTTAAAAGCCAAGCTCAAGACAGGCACGGCCCACTCGTACTCGCTGTCTCTCACAGGCCAGGCGGGCAGACTTTCTCTAGCTTACAGTGTGGCCACCAGGACACGTGGCTGTGGAGTCAACCGTGCTGCCCATGTCCGGTGTGCTGACTCGATTCTCTCTTCAGTTTCATCTCTCCATATTACAATTAGTTTTGAAAAAAAGATTTATTTATTTATTTATTTATTTATTTATTTATTTATTTATTTATTATATGTAAGTATACTGTAGCTGTCTTCAGACACACCAGAACAGGGCATCAGATCCCATTACAGATGGCTGTGGCCACCACGTGGTTACTGGGATTTGAACTCAGGACCTCTGGAAGAGCAGTCAGTGCTCTAACCACTGAGCCATCTCTCCAGCCTCACATTACAATTCTTATTTTTACTAGACAACTATAATATTTAGTGACTATGGGGAGGGGGGGGAGAAGGGTCAGTTGGTAAAGTATTTGCCAAACTGGCAAAAGAATCTGAGTTCAATTTTCAGCACCCATGTTCATAAAACAAAACAAAATTGGGAGAGTTGGTGCACACCCATGTACCCAGAGTTAGGGAGGCAGGACCAGGAGGATCCCTGGAATGTGCTAGCCAGACAGTCGGGTCTGGAAAGCAGGCTCCGGATTCAATGAAGCAGTGATTGAGAAAGACACCGAGTGGTGACCCCTGACCTGCCCATGCTTGTGCAAACAAGTGTACACATACACAAAGACACAGGCACAAAAATAAAAATAAAACTAATATTTTCTCTTGGAATGCAAAGGCAGGTGAATGTCTGTGAGTTCAAAGCCAGGCCATTGTACATAATGAGTTCCAGGAAAGCCATATTTGCATAGAGAGATCATGTCTCAAACACACACACACACACACACACACACACACACACACACACGGACATGCACACACATGCACCCACACACATCTCCTTATGTAAATTACATTGATAATTCAAGAATATCTATGGGGGAAATATATATGGCAAAACTTGATTAGAACACAGTCATGTGAATGATTCATAATATTGTTCAAAGGACATAATGAAAAATAAAAGCACAAAGTTAGGGCAATGTTTGAGGACATGTGGTCCCCTAGAGTATGTCAGGCTTTCCTGGGGAGCATTGCAACTCTAAACTAAACTTGGAGGTCTGGTTTAGAGACATCATCTTGTCCAGGGAATATGGAAGTGTTGGTGGGAGCAGGAAGCAAGGCTGAAGATGTCAAACTGGGGTGTGTCTGCAACAGGATGAGGTCTGGAGTGATGGGGTGGGTGCTGAGGTCTGGAGTGATGGGGTGGGTGCTGAGGTCTGGAGTGATGGGGTGGGTGCTGAGGTCTGGAGTGATGGGGTGGGTGCTGAGGTCTGGAGTGATGGGGTGGGTGCTGAGGTCTGGAGTGATGGGGTGGGTGCTGAGGTCTGGAGTGATGGGGTGGGTGCTGAGGTCTGGAGTGATGGGGTGGGTGCTGAGGTCTGGAGTGATGGGGTGGGTGCTGAGGTCTGGAGTGATGGGGTGGGTGCTGAGGTCTGGAGTGATGGGGTGGGTGCTGAGGTCTGGAGTGATGGGGTGGGTGCTGAGGTCTGGAGTGATGGGGTGGGTGCTGAGGTCTGGAGTGATGGGGTGGGTGCTGAGGTCTGGAGTGATGGGGTGGGTGCTGAGGTCTGGAGTGATGGGGTGGGTGCTGAGGTGGATGTGATGGGGTGGGTGCTGAGGTGGATGTGATGGGGTGGGTGCTGAGGTGGATGTGATGGGGTGGGTGCTGAGGCAGTAGTTATGAGATGGGGAGGAGGAAGCACCAAATGTAGGTGCAGATCAGGTCAGGCGCTTCCTCGACAGGACGTGGAGACGTACTGCACTGGGAATTGATGAAGAGGCTGAGATTGGTTGAAATCTGCTGCTGCTGAGGATGAGGCCCACAGGTAGCCATGGTGAGGATACAGGACTCTATTGATGAGGGCCACAGGTACCCAGTAGCGTTTTCCATCCGTCTTCTCTAACAGACGTGACACTTCTGACACCAGTCTGAGGTTCTTCTGCATCTTGTGGTGTCTGTTCTTTCCTTTGTGGATGAATCTGGTGGGGTTATTATCCTCCTTTGTGTCTGCTGCTTCTGACTTGTTGGAGTAAGGTCTGAAACATTCTGCCTAATTAGGACTGCATTTTTTTTTTGTCTCCTACATTTTTAAGGAAAGGGGAAAAAGTTGAGAAAATTATGGATGGTTTTGACATAGAAGCTGTCATGCCAATGTTGTGAGATTCATTATCTGGCTTCAACTTTAAGAGCCCAGTAAACTTTCCACTCTGTTCTTTAAGGCAGAGAGGCTTAACATTCTTGTGGGGAGGGGCAGATGGAAACTCCACACGCTGAGGAAGGGAAAAGAAAGGGTAGGAAACACAGAGACGGAATGTCATAAAATAAACCTGTGTGTGGCTTCTACAGGGAAGTGTTATGGTAACTGAAACGTTCGGTATGAAGTACTTAGGGCTGGTGAGGTGGCTCAGTGGGTAAAAGCATGGGCCACCAAATCCTATGACCGTGCCTCTGTCAGTGGCATCCGTCTGGTGGAAGGACAGAAGCAAAGTCCAGTAAGTTGTCCACTAACTAACTAACTAACTAACACACACACACACACACACACACACACACACACACAGAGTAAGAGTGAGAGAATTAAAAAGTAAAAAAATAAGAAAGAAAATGGTTTTAAACCTCACCCAGTGTTTCCTTTCTTTATAATGATTAACCTAATACACCAGCTGAAAAGTAGCACCGTGAGCCAGCATGCCCAAGTGCCTTTTTCTTCCCTCTTTTTACCAGAGTTGAACTTTCAGCCTCACTGGCCTGGGGAGGAGAATCAAAATAGAGCCTCTGAAACTCCCTTGGAAACATGGAGCCCACTTCTCCTGCTTCTGTTGGGACTGGTGCTGGGGTTCTTGTGATTGGGCCATCTTGTTTAGCTGAAAGTGAGGTCTGGCTTCAGTGAGGGGATGTCTCAAAAAAGAAGAGAAAAAAACAAAAGAACCAGGAAGGAAGTGAATGGGAAACACCCAATATCACACTCTGGCTTCCACATCCACACACGTGGAACTCTCCCAATATGAACATGTGTGTGCACACATACAGAAACACAGACAGACAGACAGACAGACAGACAGACAGACAGACACACTCTACACATCCTGAGATCAAGTGCACACTTGCTTCCCCCCAGGACTGCACACTCCTTGAGGACAGGAACCTTGTACCTTATCTAGCCCACCCCTACCATGGCGCCTCTCCAAGGGAGCAGACCCCACAGGCACAGCTCCTGTAGGACTCTACAGGATGCATCTTTGGGCCTCAAGGTTGACAGGGTTTTAGGAATGACTTAGGTGACATTGGTAGAGAGTCTGGGGAATGGAAGAGGAAGGTTGTTTCAGGTGTCTGCAGCTAGAATCCTCTGGAGCTTCAGTTTCTGTGTCCAATGTTTGCAGTGGCAATTGGGTCTTGCCAGATACCTGTGTCCTTTCTAGGCAGCTGCCTTGGTCCCTGTCCATGGTCCCTAATCACACCACCTCTCCTGGTTTCAGGGGCGTGGTTTGTCCATGTCGGGGACGTGGTTTGTCCATGTTTGGTGCAGTCCAGAAGAACAGGCGGGGCAGTTCCTGAGCATTGGAGCAGCACTCAGATGCCAAGAGATTGCCTACAGACATCGATGTTTGATGTTTCTCTCCTTTAGGCAGGGCAGCCATGAGACATGCCTGCAGTTTCCAGAGATTCTCAGCAGATTACGCCAAATGGATTTAGATCCTTTCCCAGCTTCTGCTTTAGGGAGGGCCCAACACTTTGGGCTCGTTTGTGTTCTTGTGAGCAGCTTCTGTAACAGGACAGGGGACGGGAATATTGTGTGTCATCTCTTATGCTAGGCAGCTGAAACTCAGGGTACTGCCTCCGCTCTGCTCTGTTGCTCTGGCCGTCTTGGGACTGAGTTCCTCAGATCGAGGAGATGATATGGAAGAAACCTCGTGAGCACTCAGGGGTTCATTAGAGCAAAGACTTACTGTGGTGAACCTTTGGGTTCTGGGGATTTATTAACCAAGGCACTGGCTTGTCTGTCTGCACATCAGGTTGATCCTCTAAGGACTCTGGGGAATCGTTTCTTTTCTCTTCTCTTCTCTTCTCTTCTCTTCTCTTCTCTTCTCTTCTCTTCTCTTCTCTTCTCTTCTCTTCTTTTCTTTTCTTTTCTTTTTTTTTGGAGTTGGGGACCGAACCCAGGGCCTTGCGCGCTCTACCACTGAGCTAAATCCCCAACCCTGACTCTGGGGAATCTTTGACCCACACTTTCACTTAAAAAATGTTTTATCTTTTCGTTTAATTTTTTTTTGAGACATGATCTCATGTATTGCAGACTGGCTTCTCATCAGATACTAAAGCCAAGGGTGACTTTGAACTTCTGATCCTCCTCACGCGTGCCGGGGTTACAGGAGGGTGCTACCACCCTCTGTGCTTTGAATGTTCTAGGCAAACCTCTACGAACTGAATTACATCCCCATCCCTAACGACTCCTAACCTTTAAGACACTCGTTGGGGGCTACTATTAAAGTAAATATGAGTGGTTTTCTGTGTCAGCTGTAATTCCTGCAGAAGGCACCTTGGCTTTATTCATGGAATGAAAATTCAAATTCACTCTACTTAAGAATCATTAGCCCACTAATGATCGTGTCCTAATATTGAATAAAAACAACCCCAGCTTGCCTGCTTGGGGTACAATCATCTTCGATTCTGCATTAAATTACAGTGTCAAGCGGCAGCTAGTTGGAGGCCGTAGTTTTGTCATTTCCTTGAGTTCCTGAAGAAGTACTGTTTTGATCATATCTCTGTAGTGAGATATGAGAATCTGCATTACGGATTCTTTTTTTTTTTTTTTTTTTTGGTTCTTTTTTTCGGAGCTGGGGACCGAACCCAGGGCCTTGCGCTTCCTAGGCAAGCGCTCTACCACTGAGCTAAATCCCCAGCCCCGCATTACGGATTCTTAAACAGTGGGCTTCCAACCCACCCAGGGTTGTGTAACTGAATGTGTGTGTGTGGGGGGAGGGTAGGGTCATGAAACATTTGGCAACAGAAAGGTTTCTGAATGCACAACTCACTATTAACTCAAAGGCAGACAGGTAACAAACCTGAGGTGCTTCTGGCCGTGTTCATGGCTGTTTCCTCACGTGACGTCACTGCAGCGTTGGCTCCTAATACAAACCACGTCGTACACTTCTCCCTTTGCGTGCTGCCGGACTCTTTAACCCCAACAAACCTTGAGTAAAACACCTTGGGTCTGATTCAAGACTGTTATGTTTTATGGATTGTAGTGTGTTTTTTTTATATATATACAAAATCTTCTGCTCTTATTAAAGCCCACGATTCAGTTACAAAAGACCCTAAAGGCTTTTAATTTTTTTCATGTTGCCATTACTTAGCATCGAGTATAAAATTAGTAATATCTGTGGTGCCTCGGAATGGCTCACTTTAAAACAGTTTGAATTGCTGGCTCGAGTATCATCAGGAATAATTCAATGGATCTCGACTTGGTATTGGGACAGAACAAAGAGTAATTTGATGAATTTTGATTTGGGATTAGGACAGAATCTCTCACAGTTTCCGAAATGACCCCCAAATACAGCGTGGCCATCTTTCTATGTATTTATGCAAAATAGCATTCTCGGGGGTGATGATTATAAAAATCAAAACACCTGTCAACCCTTGGGAGACACTGAAGATGCGTGCGTCCTACAGAATCAGCACTGGTGGCAGGATTCTTGTGACTGGGCTAGAGAGATGGCTTGGTTGGTAAAATGCTTGCTGTGTAAGTATGAGGACTCCAGATTGGTTCCCTGGCAACCATGAAAGAAGCTGTGTGTGCATGGTAGCACACGTTGGTAATCCCAGCTCTGGGGAGATGGTCACAGAGGGAACTGGGGTATGGGGGGTGTTCTGGGGGCTTTGGGGGGGACAGGGACAGGGACACGGGGAGGGGAGCTCCCTGACCAGCCAGTTTAACTAAAACTGATCTCCAACCTTGGTGAGTGTCAGTCTCGAAAAGATAATGAGATGGAAAAGAATTGAGGAAAACGCCTGATGTCAATCTCTGGCTTCCACATTCACACAGATACACCTTCTCGACATGTGAATGTGCACACGCACACGTCCCCCTCCCCCCTACACACGTTCCTGTGATTGAGGGCACAACTGCCTCCTGAGAGACTGTTCACTCCCTGTGGACTGGAGCCTTGTCCCTAGGTTATCTAGGTTCTCCACTCGTGGAACATCTTCAAAGGAGCAGTTCCCACAGGCATGTGCCCCTGCAGGGTTCCACAGGAAGAGTGGAAAAAACTTTAAGAAACCCCTGCAGTTTTCTACTAGCCTCTCTCTTTGTTCTCTCTGGAAACTTGCACTAATTAGTGTCAAACAGCCTTTCACCTACCACTTACAATGGGGAAGAGCTGGGAGCTGTTTAAAGCAGCCTCAGCTTCTTATGGTGTTACTGTCTGCTGTGGACTGTGATTCTTCCATACCTCTCTCATGCGCATGTGCGCGTGAGCGTGGGTGCGTGCGTGCGTGCGTGAGTGTGTGTGTGTGTGTGTGTGTGTGTGTGTGTGTGTGTGTTCATATCAGAGGACAAGCCTGAAGCTCATTCCATGGTGGCTACTTATTTTTGAGGCAGTGTTTCTCATCTGTCTTGGAACTGGACAGTTAGGACAGACTGGTGGACAGTGAGCTCCGAGGATCTGCCGACATCTGTCTCCCAGTGCTGGGGTTATAAGAAGCTACCACTGTGCCCAACGTTTTACATAGGAGCTGGGGATCAAACTCAGGTCCTCAGACTTGTGCAGAAAGCCCTCCAGGCCTCTCTTCTCACAGTTTTGTACTGTTCCTTACACTGATCAGATACATTTCTTATTAAAGCTATTACCGGGGCTGGGGATTTAGCTCAGTGGTAGAGCGCTTACCTAGGAAGCGCAAGGCCCTGGGTTCGGTCCCCAGCTCCGAAAAAAAGAACCAAAAAAAAAAAAAAGCTATTACCAAGAATTTTCAAAAGTTGAAAAAAAATCCAGCCTATTGAAGTTTCTGTCGGGAAACTGGTATGCCTATAAACTTTAAAAAAATACCTTAAAATTAATGTACAAGAAAAATGAGTTATTAAATATTTTTACCTTATACTGGGCCACTTTTAAATTGTATTTTGTGATAAAGAAACGTAGGAAATGATTTCATGAGCTTCAGTTGTTTTTCCAGGTAGTTTCAGAATAAATAAATAGAGCATGTCCTAGACTTGAAGTGAGTTTGTAGAGGGAGAGAGGGAGCAAGGAGACCGCAGAGGCCGTGAGCATCACAGGATCCTGTCCTCACAGCCAGGCAGAGTCACGGGCGCCATGAAGACCAACAGCTTAGATCCAGCATGCATTTCTCTTTGAAACATAGTCTCTCACACATGTAAGATCTGCCAGAGTCTGGTCAGAGAGAGAGACTCCGGAGTCCACACATCAAAGCCTTCTTGAAGACAATTGGTAGTTGTTGGTAATAACACAGTCTGTGTAACAACAGATGATGCCAGAGGCAGCCACCCCCTCACTGATGCCGAAGACGGGCCCGGCAGGCCAGACTGGTTAACATAAAAGCAAGTGTAAGGATGGCATGTTCTTAACCTGTGCACTTGGTGAGAAAACCAAAATGATAGGTTATACTTTAAAAATAAAAAGGAATCACTAAGAAGTTGGTGTCCAAGCATCAGCCCCCTTTATATTTTGGGATCTTGGGGTCACCTGCAGCTGCAGCATGCAGAGCCATGGGCATCTGACTTAAGAGAAAGTTTCAGTTTCTGGGTGGAAGTGTGCTGTGCGTTGGCTGTGGGAGCTCTTTAGTGCTTTTCCTTGAGCGTTACTTTATTAAGTTAGACATTCGTGATGCGATTGTTTTATGCACAGACTGGACAGCTGAAGAGGTTTCCCTGCTCTTGAAGAGGGTGTTTTAGAGGATGTTGACACCGTGAAAGGAAGACAGTCGTCACACTCACAAGGAGGGAGTCTGGTAACTAGTTGGCCATCCCAGGGTCCCATGTTCTCCGGCCTTTACGTAGGTCACTTCCTGTTTTCTAAACCATTCGGTTTGTTACAAAGCCAAAACAGCATGGCTGCCGGGTTCTCTCCCTGTTTAGCGATTTGTGCTTTCTTCCTGGCCAGTGCCAAGCAGTGAAGGGTGTTGGTGGAGGTGCAAGGGGTGGGTATAGAAACAGACTGAGCCTCCTCCACTGAACCCCAGAGTGCTGTCTGGGACAGCGTGTGGGTTTTCAAATGCTCTTAAGGAGTGCGCTAACAATTGGAGAAAAAGAAGGCTCAGCTGGTAAAGCTCTTGCCGTGCATGAGGCTCTGAGTTCGGATCTCCAGTTCCCATAAAACAAGTCAAGGAAAAAAAACCCCACAAACTTTTATTCCCCATGCTGGGGAGAAGGACAGGAGGAAGACTGTGCTAGTGAGTTCTAGGCACAGTGGGAGATGCTATCCCTAAAAATAAGGCCAAGGAGAAGGCTTGTCCTGAAGAGACACTTTGATTTTGAGCCTGGTGATCTGCGTTTGATGCCCCAGAATCCACATAAAAATGAGAGGGTCAAGTTCACATTTTCTGTGTACTCACACCAGGGCATGAGAGTACACACACACACACACACACACACACACACACAAATAATAATAATAATAATAATAATAATAATAATAACAACAACAACAGCAACAACAACAAATAACAAAATAGAGATTAATGAAGATGAAGACCCTGGCTGTCACACACCCGTACACACGCACACACACACACACACGCGCGCGCACATACACACACACTAATAATAATAATAATAATAATAATAACAACAACAACAAATAACAAAATAGAGATTAATGAAGATGAAGACCCTGGCTGTCACACACCCAGACACACACACACACACACGTACACACGCACACACACACACACTAATAATAATAATAATAACAACAACAACAACAACAAATAACAAAATAGAGATTAATGAAGATGAAGACCCTGGCTGTCACACACCCAGACACACACACACACACACGTACACACGCACACACACACTAATAATAATTATAACAACAACAACAACAACAACAACAACAAATAACAAAATAGAGAGAGATTAATGAAGATGAAGACCCTGGCTGTCACACACCCAGACGCACGTGCACGCACACACACACACACACACACACACGCATGCATGCACGTACGCACACACACGCACCCATGCATATAGACACACACATACACATGCACACATGCATGCATGCACGTACGTACACACATGCACTCATGCATATGCACGCGCGCACACACACACACACACACACACACACACACGCACGCACGCACACACGCACACCATGAGCGATGGACTTTTACTTGGAAGGATGGAATAGAACATTAAATATCTATTCATTTTATATGAGGGAAAAAAAAGGAAAGTTTTGCATTTGCCTTATGCAACTGTCAGGAACTTGGCCTTTCTGGTGTACGAATTGTCTCCATCTGGATGTTGTCATGGAGTTTCTTTAACCTACAATTAGTTACCTTCCTCTATAATCCAGCCAGTAATAGGCATACCTTTCTTACTTTAGCAATTATTTTCATAAATGTTCTTCTTCCTTTCCCTAATCTTGCCAGCATCTGTTTTTAGTGTAATAGCTTTAAAATTAGGTCCCGAAGCAGTCACCGATAATCACCGTCAACTAGCCACTCATTTACTCGCACGTATTTATTGAGACTTTACTATGTGCCACCATGTATGATGCAGCAACGTCATAGTAGCTGTGGCATTAGAGAGGGAGGGCATCGGACGGAGGTCAAAGCATATCATGAATTCCTCTATTGGGACTGTACAGAGGGTTGGTACTGGGGTGGAGGATCGTGTCCTCAGCGGATGAATCAGAGTAGGGTGTGGGGTCTGTGGCGGACGTGAGCCAAGGAAAGGTGAGAGAGAAGCCCCTGGGGAGAGTCCAGTGAGCTCTCACTTGTGTGTTCATACATGCGTCTGTAGAGGGGCACACACGGAAGTGAGGGTGGACGTGGACGTGTGTGAGACCTCTCAGTGAGGGTCTCTGGAGAACTCCAGTGTGTGCCTGATACCTTGGAATGCTCCCTCAGGGCAGCTTTCCTGGGTTTCTCCTGCCTCCTCAATGGTGTAAATGTTGAGTACGTGTGTGGGACCCATGGGGTGAACGGAGCAAGTTCAAACAGCAGATGAAAAGGCATGGGAGAGCTGGGATCCCCTGGGCTAACACAGCAAGAGCAGTGGTTAGAGACAGCTGCTGCTGGGTGTGGGGGGCGCTGGCACCGGCCAGAGGTTTGCTGTGCTGGACCTGCAGAAAGCTGACTGGGAAGCTTTAGATACATGTGGGGCCGAATATCTGGACATGTAGGCCTGCACCTATAAAAGTAACTTATTCTCCTGTAGTAATTGCTGTCTTTGACTTACTGCCTCTGTCAGTAACCTAGGTCTAGTCCTGGAAGCTTCTAGCCTCTGTGCATTCTTATTTCCAACCTCTGAGACTTGTTGCTGAACATGGTCACCTCCCCTACTCCCTTTTTTCTTTCTGACCTCTGGCTGGCTGGTTCAATTCAGTTGTTCTGGCTCCAAACTCCTCTCTCCACTGACTGAATCAGTCTGGCTTCTCTCTCTAGGCTCTCCTGAATTGCTCTGCTTGGCCTCATACTAACTTTGACAATCTGTTCTAATCCGGCTCACCCTCATTCTCTGGCTTGTTCTCTCTTCACCTGTGTCTGGTTTGTTCTTTCCTCAGTCTGTCTCTGTAAAACTCTCCTGGTAGGACTACCCCTTCATTTCTCTGCACTACCCATCAAATAGCTTCCCTTTCCTCTCTCTTCTCTTGAGAGTCGAGCGTATCCTATTCTGTCAAATCTTCCTCTGATTCATCACTCTGTCTGCCACTCAGTTAGACATCGCTCCAAACATGGGTGCTTCCCTCTACAAACTAACTTCACCTTCTACTTTTAACTTTACTTACTTTTGTTTGGGATTAAAGGTGTGGACTAAGGGCATGTCTGTATTTCAGTCAGAGGGATTAAAGGTGTGTGCGGAAGGCTGCACCACACCACAACCTGAAACAGGTATTTTCAGTAAATAACACAATTTCAGGGTTCACAGTGTGATCAAATGTCCTATAATACATGCCTTTAACCCCAGCACTTGGGGGGTAGAGGCATGAAGATCTCTTTAAGTTTGAGGCCAATCTGGTCTACATAGCAAGTTGCAGGATGGCCAGGATTACTCAAAAGGAGGAGGAAGAAGAGGAGGAAAGGAAGGAAAGGAAAGGAAAGAATTGGTAGGACAAAAAGAGAAAGAAAAGTTGGCGTGCTTGTCCAGCACGTGACAGGTTGCTCTCATCAATAACTCGTAATGAGCATTCCCTGCCAGCCTACCTCGGCCATGGCAACAGCTCAATACTCTTGGAATCTTCCCAAGCAAATGCATTTACGCAAGCCATGTTTCTGCAAGGAGACAGTGTTGCATAATCTCCCCCCCCCCTAAAAAATCTTATACTTCACTCCCCAGGGAAGCCAGGTGGTGACGGGGCAACTGGAGGTTCTGAGGCCACCTATGTTTGATGCCTTCAGAAAGTCGGATGGGCTCTGTCGGGAGCTGTTCTTTCAGGGAAGCCAGCCTGCCTGGGTTGCACTGTGGTCACGGTGTGTTGAGTGTTTCCTGCGGCAGAACTTATGGCTGGCACCTTGCTACCATATTTATAGGGTGTGGGAGGTACCACAGAGAGAGGGTGCTGGACCCGGCCAGCATCTGTGATGTTATCCTGGCCTTGGCTTCTCTGGCTGGGTACTGGGACGGCTCCCAGAGATCTGAGGACACCTGTGATGACTTTCCAACCACACCTTTCCTACTTCAATTTCGAAGGAAACGAAACCCATTCTGAATCCTGAGATGGAGGAAGCGACTGCACCTTAATCCGCTCTATGCCAATATTCTTCTTTGTTTGGACTCTCTGTTCGCTTTAGAGAGCTTCTTTTTTTAGATCACTCTCTCTGCAGGGACATCGGGGACGCTCACCTGTTCATTACCAGCTCCGGGAACACAGTGTGACTTTATTTTGCCCAGTGGGATGCCAGTTGGCTTCACAACTAGGGCAAGGCTGTCTCGCTAGGTGTTGGTGCCCACTGGTGGGTTTTGTGTCTGTTCTCTTTCCTCTGCAGACCCTGAAAGTTTGCTTTATATTGTGGTTACAAAGGACGAGCTAAATGTGCTTTTGTGCAAAAGAATTCAGCATCCAGGAGAAATAGTTTCCGTGCCTACTGCTGACCCGTGTAATAATTGCTAAGTGTTCGTTGTCTGTATATATAGTTGTGTCTTTATTAGGAGTCGCTTGCCTATCGATAGATGCTCTCATATATAGATGTTCGTATTCAGACAGCCTTTGCACCCGCCACAGTCCTCCTGAGATTGGATTTGTGACTTTACTTTTGTTTGCAAAGGATTTCTGTTTCAGTGCAAGCTGTTCTTGAGAGGTTTTGTCAGAGAGAGTCGAGTGGATCACTTCAGCCACTACGCTGATGAATATTTATGAGAAGTATCTTGTCAGTCAGGTGTACCGAAGACACGGATAGCAGCACAGTGAAGTCAGGCGATACTTGTCTTCCATGGAATTAATGCGTTTCATTTACATTATTTATGGACACAAAATCATCAAGATATGTCCCTATGACTTATCTTACAGTCAACCCCACTCCGTCCTGTGTTCATGTGTGTCATGAATATGAATAAGATCCATTATTTATTCTTAAATAGTGTGTGTGAGTGTATGTGTGTGTGTGAGTGTGTGTGAGTGAGTGTGTGTATGAGTGAGTGTGTGAGTGTGTATGAGTGTGTGTGAGTGTGTATGAGTGTGTGTGAGTGTGTGTGAGTGTGTGTGTATGTGAGTGTGTGTATGAGTGTGTGTATGAGTGAGTGTGTGAGTGTGTGTGAGTGTGTGAGTGTGTCTGAGTGTGTGTGAGTGTGTGTGAGTGTGTGAGTGTGTGTGAGTGTATGAGTGAGTGTATGAGTGTGTGTGAGTGTGTGTGAGTGTGTGAGTGTGTGTGTGAGTATGTGAGTGTGTGTGTGAGTGAGTGTATGAGTGAGTGTATGAGTGTGTGTGAGTGTGTGTGAGTGAGTATGTGAGTGAGTGTGAGTGTGTGAGTGTGTGAGTGTGTGTGTGTCTATGGGGCGGTGTATGGGTACGTGAGTGCAAGCCTCTGTAGGTGGAGGCTGGAAGAGGGCATTGGATCCCCTGGGACTCGAGCAGCAGATTGGGCGCTTACATCTGAACTCTGGTCCTTTCCTAGCCTATCAAGTGTTCTTAACCACTGAGCCATCTTTCCATCCTCCTAAGCTGTATACTTTTGAAACACCCTTCTTACCAGCTCTGGGAACAGCGTGACTGTATTTTGCCCAGTGGGATGCCAGCTGGCTTCACAACCAGGGCAAGGCTGTCTTGCTAGGCGTTGGTGCCAACTGGTGGGTCTTGTGTCTGTTCTGTTTTCTCTGCAGACCCTGAAAGTCATTTTAATTGCTCACTATTTAGCTGTTTGGGGCTCCTCACTGAAGTGGTCTTACTAGGAAATCAATATCACCTAAAACTTAGAATTACTTTTTTTTGGGTGGGGGGGGTGGGCAAGGTTTTGAACGTAGAAAGTCAGAATGGCTTTCAACTCCTGGCAATCCTCCTGCTCCAATCTCTGGAGTACTACGACTACAGGTGTACATCACACTCAACTTTCAAAAATGACCATTTAAGGAATCTTCAGGCTGTGCCACTCTTCTGTCCCACACAGTAGCAGATGGGGGACTTTCACCTGTCCTGACACACACAGGACAAATGGGAAATCCCAGCTGCGGATGCTGACAGATGGTTTAGGAATCTTTAAGTCCATCTAACTCCATCCAACAGAATAGTAGAGATACAGAAACGATCAGAGGAAGACATGCGAGTTTGCTCTTTAAAAAAATTCTGTGGTGCTGTGGATGGACTCCACGGTCAGAGGTTTGCCTGACAGGTGCCCACTGTGGAGTCAACCACCCACGAACTCATAGCCCAGCCCTGGGAGTAGCCTTTCTACTGCTCTCTCTAGCCTCACGATGAGGAATGCACTGTTACTTTTCTGTGGATGTCAGAAAACATCTGATCAGAAGCGATTTTAGGAAGCAGAAGTTTGCATTGGTTCACGGCTTGAGCAGATACTATCCACTGTGACAGAGAAGGCAAGGAGGCAGATGACTCCTTGGCAGTAGGAGCGTGTGGCAGCCTCTTGCTTGCATCTCAAAAGAGGAGAGAGAGAGAGAGAGAGAGAGAGAGAGAGAGAGAGAGAGAGAGAGAGAGAGAGAGAGAGAGAGAGAGAGAGAGAGAGAGAACGCTCAGGGCCTTTCAAAGATCCACTTCCTCCAGTGGGATCCACCTCCTAGAGACTCAGCAACTTTTCTAAACAGAATCTGGCTGGAGACCAAATCGTTTAAACCCGGGAATCCGCGGGGCATGTCGGTCTTGCCATTAAACGTTACGGAGGAAGTGTGTTAAAGCCCCATTTGGCTTGGTCGGTTTGAAGTGCTGTATGACCCTGGCCAGTGGGCTGGGGGTCTGGAGTCACCAGACAGACAAATCAGTGGTGAAGTCTTAGCGTGTGGGTGGCTGGAGGAGAGGGCAGAAGGCGGGGTGAGTGCTTCCAGCAAGACCCATAAAAAAAGACCCCCTTATCTAGCATTCAGCTCAAGGCAAGGCTGCCGAGAAGGGCTCTGACGGAGTTGGGTTTACCAATTCAGGTCACTAGAGGTAGCAGCTGGAAACCGCACCCTTTTGTGATTTCACCGAGTGGGCGAGTGGGCGGCAGAGCCTTGGGGATGCAGTTGTAGGAGAACTGGAAGGAAACATTAAACCCAGTGGCAGGAAGGGAAGGCCAGATGTCCCCAGGGAGAGCTCCTGGAGGCCCAAAGCAGGCCAGCTTCCTCAAGTGTCCCAGAGAAAGACCACACGAGGGCAGGGTGGATTGGCATGAAACGCTGGGCTGGCAACAGGTCTGTTCAAGAAAAGAGTTCAGGCCACTTCCGAACCAGTGAGGTGGGAGAGGAGCTGTAGAGTACACGCCAGGCAGTGGCTGAATGCCCATCGGCAGACAAGGCAAGAGAACCATTACGGCCAGCTCTGGGAGCAAGTGGGGCCGTGTTAATATTACGGCTCAGTGCACTGTGTCCCGGCTGCTCGGCCGCTCACATAGGCCCTCCACCTGCAATCTCAGTCCACAGAGCAGTGGGTCCCTAAGGTATAGTGTGGCTCCTCCTCTTCCCCCAGTTGCTATGCAACTTCTTTCCCCGCCCTTTGTTGTCCTCTGGCTGTCTCCTCTCCCCAGAGGCTTCTGTTGAGCCTGAGTCAGGCAGCAGGCAGGGTGATTTTTTTCCTCACTTATACCTGGTCACCTGGGGTCCAGAGGTCATACAGGCTTTGGAAATGTAGCCCCTACCCGCTTCCCTTTTCTCTGTAGCTTAGAGGTTCTCGAACCAAGATGTTTGTTCCCTCTTCTTTCTTTGAGTCGGTCTCAAACTGTCTGTAAACCTGCGGTATACTGGAGGATGGCTCCAAGCTTTTGACTCCCCAGATTCCATTTCCCAAATGCCGGTTTTACAGATGTGCACCCCTGGCCCCCCCCTCAGTGCTGAGGTAGAACCCAGGGCTTTGAGAATGGTAGGGGAGCACTGTTGAGCTTAGCGACACCCCAATTTCTGTTCCCTCTTCAGGCATTCGGCCTGCTATCTTCTCGCAGACCTCAGGAGCTTCCTCTGCTATTCCCTAGCTCTCTGGATCTACCGGTAACTGCAGCCAATAGAGGCATGCGCTCGGGTCTGCGTCTGCTCGCTGTTTCCCATGGAAGGGAATCATGGACGTCCCTCATCACTGTTCTTGGTGTCATGTCTTGCTCATATCGCAAGTCTCACCTTATAAGATTAAACACTTGCAGACAAGCCCCACTCCCAGGAGACCCTGGCTTTTGACTTTGTCCTGGCTTCTCAGAGTGTGGGACAGGGGCGGGGGAGAAATGCAAATCCCGGGCCGACTCCCAGAAGACTGACTGTTTAACAAACTTCAGGCAGTTGCTACAGGATGCAGCGAACTGGAGACTAACCAGCAAGCCGTTTAACCATTAACATAGGCACTCAAGGAGGCAGCAGAGGACGTCAGAGGAGAGTTCAGAGGCTGCTTGTCAATGCTTTTTTTTTTTTTTTTTGTTCTAGGGTAGGTTCTCTTTCCTCTTCCCTCTTCCCCCTCCCCTTCTCTTGCTGTCTATGGAGGTGACTCCAGTCGAGACTCCTAGCAGAGGAGGATATGACTCCTGAAGTGGCCACTTCCTGTAGCCAGGCAGGACACCCAGGGGAGGGGCAAGCATAGCACAAAAATCCTTCGACCCAAAATGTGTCCTGTCTGTAGGATGTGCATGGACAAAGACAGAACAGAGAGATCCTGCCTTTAAAGATGGTCCCCAGGAACACTGGAGGCAAGACAGGAGTGAGTCACACTAGTTCCACTATGGCTATCACGAACAGCTTAGTGGGATGTATCTGCTAACGGCCAGGCAGAATAGGCCACTCCCAGAGACGGTGAGATACCTCTGTGCCTGGAGGCACCTAGGGCAACGGTGACCAGATCAGCAGATAAAACCAAAGCAAAACAGAGTCACTCCTAAGAGAAGAGAGTGAAAAACAAATTTAATCTCCCTTTGGGTGTCTCAGTCAATGTCACGATGTTGGTAAAGACTGGGGTGACAGCATCCGTCCGGAAGAGCTTGATGGGCCGCTTGTGATGACAGCATCCGGTGACAGGACACTTCTTTCCTTGTCACTGCTTCCAGCTTCCATTATTTGAACGCTGGCCGGGTTTCCAATTTACAGAACAGCGGCGTCTCTGCCATGTTCCCGGGTTTTAATTCATTTGGAAAACTCTCCTCGGGATGTTTGCATTACCAAGCGGGGACTGCACAGATGTTTCTCTGGTCTCATAGCCACAAGTGAGCAGAATGTGTTTGTTCCCAAATGATGCCTGGAAAATGCCCAGAACAAACTCAGCGAAAAGGAAAATTTCTTCCATTTCCTATCCTGAATCACAGTCCATCTCTGAGGGAAATCCGGTCAGGAGTTCAAACAAGAGCAGGGGCAGGGACCGTGGAAGAGCACTGTCAACTAGCTTGCTCTCAGGCTCACAATCAGTGCTCTCCTCCTCCTCTTCCTGTTCCTCCTCCTCTTCCTCCTTTTCTTCTTCCTCCTCCTCCTTTTCTTCTTCCTCCTCCTCTTCCTCCTTTTCTTCTTCCTCCTTCTCTTCCTCCTCCTTCTCCTCTTCTTCCTCCTCCTCTTCCTCCTTTTCTTCTTCCTCCTTCTCTTCCTCCTCCTTCTCCTCCTCTTCTTCTTCCTCCTCCTCTTCTTCTTCCTCCTCTTCTTCCTACACCTCCTCCTTCTCCTTCTCATTCTTATTCTTCTAGAAGAATTTATTTATTTAATGAATGTGAGTACATCGTTGTATCTTCAGACACACCAGAAGAGGGCATCGGATCCCATTACAGATGGTTGGGAGCCACCATGTGGTTGCTGGGAATTGAACTCAGGACCTCTGGAAGAGCAGTCAGTGCTCTTAACCACTGAGCCACCTCTCCAGCCCCCAGCTCTTTTTCTTATACATTCCAGGCTCATCTACAAGGGTTGGCACCTTCCATAGTGGGCTTGGGCCCTCCCACATTAGTCAACAATCAAGAAAATGCCAGTTGTCATGCCTATGGGCAAATTTGATGGAGGCATTTCCTCTGCGAATGTTACCAAAATGACAAAGTGACAGGCAGAGAAACAGAAACTCAGAAGGATCCTGGGATTTCCCGCATGCACAGCTAACGAGACTAAGGATTTAATGGCAGCTTTCTGACTCTGCATTCCATGTTATAGCCGCACAATGAAGTTCTCTCGAACTCTGAGCAAATGGACCACTGTCGCCTAGTTGTTCCTTACACGCTTTCCTTGGTGGTTTTCCCACAGAAGACGAATGTCTGCTACACAAATTCTTTCCCCTCCAGTTTTAACCCATCCACTGGCTCCGAGAGTGAGGACTCTTGGTGCTCAAAACAGGGATGCTGTTGTTTGTGGCAAAAAGTGTGCAGCTGTTGGTCTTGATTGCCAACCTAACAGGGACCAGAGTCACCGAGGAGACAAATCTATGAGCATGTTCTCGAGGGAGTTTCCAGGTCAGGATCACTGAGACGGGGCGATCACTGTAACTGTGGGTGGCACTGTTCCATGGGCTGCAGTCCCCGGCTGAACAAAAAGAGTGAATTGAAACATCAGACTTTCATCTCTCTCTGTTTCCTGACCATGGCTGGTGTCTTAGGGTTTTATTGCTGTGAACAAACACCATGACCAAGGCAAATCTTTATAAAGGACAACATTTAATTGGGACTGGCTTACAGGTTCAGAGGTTTAGTCTATTAGCACCAAGGCCAGAGCATAGCAGCTTTCAGGCAGATGTAGGGCGCAGGGTGAGAGGAGTGAGGAGCTGAGAGTTCTACATCTTCTTCTGAAGGCTGCTAGGAGAATACTGGCCTCCAGACAGCTAGGACAAGGGTATTAAAGGCCACACCCACTCCAACAAGGCCACACCCACTCCAACAAGACCACACCCACTCCAACAAGGCCACACCCACTCCAACAAGACCACACCCACTCCAACAAGGCCACACCCACTCCAACAAGACCACACCCACTCCAACAAGGCAACACCCACTCCAACAAGACCACACCCACTCCAACAAGGTCACACCTACCTCAACAAGTCCACACCTCCCAACAGTGCCATTCCCTGGGCTAAGTATATACAAACCATCATAGATGGAAAGTAACTTGCTTCCTCACCCGCCTGCTTCCGTGACTTTCTCCACCTTAGTGGGTTGTACTCTTTGAACCCAAATAAATCTTTCCTTCCTTAAGTTGCTTCTGTCAAGTGTCTTGTCACAGTTACAAGAAAAGCAACAAATACAGTAACCACGCAGCTGCACTTCTCCTGGGGCTCTCTTGTTTCTCGGTGCACCTAGAGCTCTGTAGGGCCATTACTGCTGAGTTCTCTGTCTCCCAAGGATCTGGGTGTCTAGGTAGTGGACTGAGCATAAAAGATGCTCTGTGTTGGAACCCGAACTGTTCTGTCTTTACCTTCCGTTGGTTGTGTCCTGGGTTGTCTCCTTGGTTCAGAGACACAGTGCCATCAGCTTTTTCTCCTTACTTCCAGGGATCCATGAACGCTTTGGACAGAGTCTTGGGAAAATGTCTCAGCGTAGCTATCCTGACAACCCAACCCCTTCTTTCCTCCCAGGCCTGGGTACCTTGGGGTCAAGGTGCCCACCAGAAGATCTATATCACGGCCTTCCAATGTTCGGGCTCATGAGGTTGGAGGTCCCCTTATGACTCATATCTCCAGTGTGGAGGCCGTCCAGCGTTGGTCCTGTTTCATGAACACTGCCTTACACCACTCCGATGCACCATCTAAGACCTCTCTCCGGGGTCTTCCCAAGCCTCCCTCCGTGATGAATCTCTCCCATCACTAATGCATTTGGTGTTTCTTTGCCTGTGTGTCAGGACTCCTCTCTTCTGACTTGTATCTGAGGACACTTCCCTTCCAAAGCCCATGGCTGTCGAAGGCAGGGCTAGGAATTTCGTTTCCCACGGCTGCCACAGAGATTGCTATTTTCCCACTTCCTGTCTCCCCCAAGTGAGACTTGTGTCATCCCTTGGTTTGACACTGTCATGAAGAGACTGACCGTTTCTCCAAATAACCAGAACGTCTATTCCACCTTGGCTTTGCACTTATCTGTAGAAACCTCAGGACAACCTCTCCTACTCCACGGCAGGGTCCTGGGCCCTGACGAGGGGACTCAAACCCACTTAGTGTTGAAGGCTTAACTCAGCTCCTGTCCCTCACTCGCTCCTGATGCTCTTTCTTTTGATATTTGTGTCTGGTTCATCTCTTGGCTTTTCCTGGGAGTGGTCTCTGGCCCCAGCCAATATTTGATCCTTTGTGCTACCCTGTCTGGGATATTGGTTGAAATACGGTTCCCAGGTCCTATACTTTGACTTCACAACCAAGGGATTGGTAAGTCTGAATCAAGGTCCTACTGTATATGTGGACCCTTATTTTCTTTTCCTCCTCACTCACCCTTCACACGTATGTGTGCATTTAATGGCCACCTTCCCTCATAACCTTCCTCAGGTCCAAGATGCAGGCGGTTTAGATCAGTGTTCCTGTTGCCCGTGACTGGGGCAGAGTGACTGAGAGAAGGTATAACCGATGTCCGTAAATAAATCCCTTAACTGTAACTGCGATTGTCAAACTCACAAACTCAAGGCACGTGGGAAGCACTGCTTGTCATCTGATCGACAATGTGCCTAGATAGAAAGTGTCTCAGAACAGATTGTCTGTTATAATTAAAAAACAAAACACATTCTGTGTGGCCAGGAGGGCCAAGCTGTCCATCCCCGCGCAAGCCGGGCTTCTGCTGTGGTTGATTCAAATACATGTTGAGGCAATCACTAGGAAATTTTAGACATTATAGTTACTTAAAAATATTTTTGTTGGGGTTGGGGATTTAGCTCAGTGGTAGAGCGCTTGCCTAGCAAGTGCAAGGCCTTGGGTTCGGTCCCCAGCTCCAAAAAAAAGAACCAAAAAAAAATATTTTTGTCCTATTTTAAAATATTTGTGTGTGTGTGTGTGTGTGTGTGTGTGTGTGTGTGTGTGTGTGATGTTGTGAGTATAGGAGTCCAGTACCTCGGAGGATAGAAGAAGGCACCGGATCCCCTGAAACTGGAGTCACTGGTCGTTGTGAACGGCCTGACATGGATGCTGGACCAGTCTGTGCTCTTTTTTTTTTTTTTTTTTTGGTTTTTTTTTTCGGAGCTGGGGACCGAACCCAGGGCCTTGCGCTTCCTAGGTAAGCGCCCTACCACTGAGCTAAATCCCCAGCCCCCAGTCTGTGCTCTTAACCATTGAACACCTCTCCTGCCCCGTGCTTATAACCTTTAAAACTAATATTGTTATTCCGCTTCATGTGTGTTCATGTGTTTTGCTGCATGTAAATATGTATACCGTGTGTATGTGTGTGCCTGGTGGTGGAGGAGGCCAGGAAATCTGTTGGATCCTCGGGAACAATATGTCTGTGAGCATGCTATGGGCTATGGGTGTGTGGGAGTCAAGCACCTAGAGTCTTTCAGAAGGTCAGCTAGTGCTCTTAACCACCGGCCATTTCTCTGACCTCTGACTATACTTTTTTTTTTTTTTGACGCAGATCTCCCTATGTATCCCTCAGCTGGTCTGAAGCTCACTATGTAGACCAGGCTGGCCTTAGATTCACAGAGATCCACCTGCCTCTGACTCCAGAGTGATTAAAGGATTGGGCTGCTGTGCCTGGCGTGTTTATTTGAGGCTGGATCTCATTTTGTAGCCTGCTAGCCTGAAACCCATTGTACAGTCCAAGTTCTAACCTCAGATTCATGGCAGTTTTCCATGTGACCATACCTAGTGTTCTCTCTCTCTCTCTCTCTCTCTCTCTCTCTCTCTCTCCCTCCCTCCCTCCCTCAGTCCCTCCCTCCTTTTTGGTGCTGAGATAGGATCCAGGGATTTGTACATCATAACTATCAAACACACATTGTTACACTGAGATGAACTTTATTTGAAATAAGGAGAGAAAAAATCTTCTAGAGATGAAATTTCTCTACTTGGATTACAATCCTCAAGCTCTTTACACCAACCTTTTATGCAAACTTTCAACTAGATCTTTAGCACCCCCTTTCCCCTCCACACATTGGCCCGGCAGTGTTTCTGATGACGGGCAAAGCTGTGCACCTAGACTTGTGCCGTAACCGAATGAAATGATAGCACAGAAACTGATACTAAGGTTATAGGGGAAGTGTTGATAGCTGTCAGCATTTCGTTAAATGAACTACGACCTGTCTACTTTCCTATTTACTCGACAACACTGGGAGGGAAATGCTACCTTCCTATTGTCACAGGTTTAAAAGAAGGAAGCACAAAAACTTTGCCTGAGTCTATAGAAATAGTTAGGGGTCACTCCAGGATGGAAATCCTGGGCTGCCTCAGCTGCGACCATCATGCTGTCTCCTCATACAGCTTCCCTTGTAGGAGATGAAAGTCTAGCTGGGCAAAAGGATGGGAAAGATCAGAGGCCCCTGAAGTTCTGAAATGTTTAGCTTCAGGTTGCATCCTAGGCAGACAGTTTGGGACTTTAACTTGTGTTCAATGGGCCAGACCCTCACTCCAGTTTTCCCAGTTGTGTCTTGGCTCAGGGGAGGTCTCTCCAAAAGAGCTACTTCAGCCTTTCTGTTGACCCCATTCTGGGCTCCCACAGAGGAGACTGAAGCTGAGACACAAAGCTTAAAGGTGCTGTCATCTATCTCTCTGTCTGTCTGTCCATCCATCCATAGGTGCATCCATCCATCCATCCATCCATCCATCCTTCCATACATACATACATACATACATACATACATACATACATACATACATACATACATATACATCCTCCATCCTTTATCTGTCTGTCTGCCTGCCTGCCTGCCCATCTGTCTGTCTGTCTATCATCTTATTTATTTGTTTGTTTGTTTGTTTATTGTAGCTGGTAAATGAAACCCGTGTCCTCTTCTGTGCTGGCTAGCTGTTCTGTGACCAAGTTACACTTCCAGTCCTTCCATCAGTCAATCCAGAAGTCCAAAGGATTCTTTAAAGCCACTTTGAGTAACCCCCTCTGTATTTCTCCTATTACAGGCCATCGGGGTCCGTGTGACCATTCTCTAAAATGCTTAAGCTCGAAGATCTCTGAGAGAAAGTTGCCAGGCTCCTGGCTGCCTTCGGGACGAGGACCTCTGGAGAAGCCAGTCCTGGGGCCACGTGGTGCCGTCATGCCGATGTTCAGCCCTCAGAGTAGCCTCCACTCAGTCCGCGCAGAGCACAGCCCACTGAAGCCCAGGGTGGTTACGGTGGTGAAGCTGGGCGTGCAGCCCCTCCGCAAGGCCACCCTGCTCCTCAACAGGCGGTCAGTGCAGACCTTTGAGCAGCTCCTGTCGGACATCTCTGAAGCCTTGGGCTTCCCGCGATGGAAGAATGACCGTGTGCGGAAGCTGTTCACCCTCAAGGGCAGGGAGGTCAAGAGTGTGTCTGACTTCTTCCGGGAGGGCGATGCTTTCATAGCCATGGGCAAAGAGCCACTGACATTGAAGAGTATCCAGTTGGCTATGGAGGAACTGTATCCTAAGAACCGCGCCCTTGCCCTGGCCCCTCATAGTAGAGTCCCCTCCCCAAGGCTAAGAAGCAGGCTTCCCAGCAAGCTTCTGAAAGGAAGTCACCGCTGTGGGGAGGCAGGAAGCTATGGTGAGGTAATGGGGAACAAGGCAGTCATTAGGCACCAGGGCAAGACTTCCACAGAGCTGGCCCCAGAAGACAAGGCAAGGGCCCAGAAGAAGTGGGTAGGAGGGAAACAGGAATCAGAAAATGGTGGCCTGCCGTCACCTAGAGAAGCCACTCAGGAGGAGACGCATGCAAGTGGGGAGAAGCACCTCGGGGTGGAGATTGAAAAGACCTCGGGGGAGATTGTCAGGTGTGAGAAGTGTAAGAGAGAAACAGAGCTGCAGTTGGGCCTGCAGAGGGGGCAGTGCCCTCCGGGAACCAGTGAGCTGGACCTGGGGAGGGGCCAGAAGAGGGATTCCGAGAAGTTGGTCAGGACCAAGAGCTGCAGGAGGGCTTCTGAGGCAAAGTCTACAGATGGAGAGGAAGGGTGGAAGGGTGACAGCCACCGGGGCAGCCCCAGGGATCCCCCTCAGGAACTGAGGAGGCCCAACAACAACTCAGACAAGAAAGAGAGCAGAGGCTCAGAAGCTCAGGAAAGTCACCCTCAGGGCGTGGCCAAGGCCCAGAAGGACCTCATGGAAGGTCTGCCAGCTGTAGAGGAGGGGGCGGTGGACGCGAGGAGAGATTCCAGGCACACATGCAGGATTAAGCATGCTGCCTGGCTCCGGAGAGAGCAGCAGGCTGAACCCCCACAGCTCCCCAGAACCCGAGGGGAGGAGAAGGAAGCAGAGCATGAGAAGAAGTCAGGTGGTCTGGGAGGGAGGAGGATGCTAGAAAAGGAGTCTAAGACGAAGCCGGAAGAGAACCGGCCGGAACGACCCAGTGGCCGGAAGCTGAGGCCCACGGGCATCATCTCAGCGGATGTGGAGAAGCACTATGACATAGGTCGGGTCATTGGGGATGGGAATTTTGCCATCGTGAAGGAATGCAAGCACCGAGAGACCAGGCAGGCTTACGCCATGAAGATTATTGACAAATCCCAGCTGAAGGGTAAGGAGGACATTGTGGACAGTGAGATTTTAATTATCCAGAGTCTCTCTCACCCCAACATAGTGAAACTGCATGAGGTCTACGAAACAGAGGCAGAGATCTACCTGATCATGGAGTACGTGCAGGGAGGGGACCTTTTCGATGCCATCATCGAAAGTGTGAAGTTTCCAGAGCCTGACGCTGCAGTTATGATCACAGACTTGTGTAAGGCCCTCGTCCACATGCATGACAAGAAGATCGTCCACCGGGACCTGAAGCCGGAAAACCTCCTGGTAAGTCTGCAGTTTTGCTGTTGCAAGGGGGGGGGGTCTATAAAATGTAGGACACAATGGGTATCAACTGCTTCACGCTGTGTGCTGGCCGGTTTTGTGTGTCAACTTGACACAAGCTGGAGTTATCACAGAGGAAGGAGCCTCACTTGAGGAAATGCATCCATGAGATCTAGCTGTAAGGCATTTTCTCAATTAGTGATCAAGGTGGGAGGGCCCTGCCTATTGCAGGTGGGGCCATCCCTGGGCTGATAGTCCTGGGTTCTATAAGAAAGCAAGCTGAGCAAACCAGGGGAAGCAAGCCAGTAAGCAGCATCCCTCCATGGCCTCTGCATCAGTTCCTGCCTCCAGGTTCCTGCCCTGTGTGGGTTCCTGTCCTGACTTCCTTTGGTGATGAACAGCAGTGTGGAAGTGTAAGCTGAATAAGCCCTTTCCTCCCCAACTTGCTTCTGGGTCATGGTGCTTTGTGCAGGAATAGAAACCCTGACAAAGATACACTGTTTTACCTTTGTGTTCGAGACTATTCCCTTACCCTACTTTAACATGCTTACTTCAGTACTTAAAAACTTGGTTACAGTTCCTAAATTGCTTAATAAATTTGTTTTGATTGTTACATAAATATAAACCTTTCTATTTAAATAAGACAGAAAATGTTTCCTCTTACCCTAGGAGATAAATATGTTTGCTTTGATGGCGAACATGTGACTTAATTTATTGAACACTTACATACCCTCTGGCATAGATAGTGAGCGTCTAACTGGTGGCGGCTTCTCCCTCAAGCTTTACGCTGACCATCCGATCCTCCCTGTGTCCTCTCTGAGGACAGTGCTGTGCCAAGGAGGTCCCGTCTGCAGAGCTGGAGAGATATGTGTGTGGATCACATGTGGCTTGTGGGAAAGTGTCTTGGTTTCTGTTGCTGTGATGAAACGCCATGATAAAAAGCAAACGGGAGAGAAAAGAGTTTATTCTGCTTACACTTCCACATCACTGTTCATTGGAGGAAATCAGGACAGGCACTCAAACAGGGCAGGAAGCTGGAGTCAGGAACTGATGCAGAGGCCATGAACCAGTGCTCCTTACCGGCTTGCTCCTCGTGGCTTGCTCAGCTTGCTTTCTTATAGAACCCAAGACCTCCAGCCCAGGGATGGCACCACCCACAACGGGATAGCCCCTTCCCCACCATCAGTCACTAATGAAGTAAATGCCCTGTGGGGTTGCCTACAGCCTGATCTTAGGGAGGTGAGGTTCCCTCCTCTCAGATGACTTTAGCTTATGTGAAGTTGACATGAAACTATCAAGCACAGGAAGGCAGGTCCCCAGAATTTGCTTCCTGATTTTCTTTCTTTAGATTAAGACCTTATCCTTTCCAGAACTTAGTGTTGAATGAATTCCCTAGGGAGACAGAAACAAAACCCAATGCATCCAGACAGGGCACGGATGACAGACAAAGAAAGATGCCACCGTGCTTAGCTTAGTGGTTTTATTAGAGTTGCCTAGGGGAGTGGCGTGTGGATAACCCAGGCAGCTGCTTCACTGTTCACCCCTGCATGGATACTGATGTCCTACCCAAGCTGGACCTCTCTGCTGGACCTGCAGGCAGTTTCACAGGAGAGCCTCTGTTCCTACAGCAGTTGTTTGCTAACCTTGGGGGGAACCTGAAAACTTTCTAAGCGCCACGAGTCCTAAGAGCCTTCCTCTTTGACCTCTTGAAGAGTGAAGGCTTTGATTGGAAGCAAATGGCCACATAAGAGTTTCCTGACTTATTTCGTTTAAAATTTTTATTGGTGCTGGGGAGATGGCTCTGTGATTAAAGGTGATTGGTGCGAGAGGACTTGAGTTCAGTACCCAACACCCATGTTTGTCTATAAATACAGCCCCAGAGCATCCAACTCCTTTTCTAACATCCCCGGGCATCTGAACCACATGATGTCCACATGCACACACAGACAGTACACTCACATATGCACGTGATTAAATAACCAAATACATCCTTAGATGATGAGTGCGTGTGTGTGTGTGTGGGGGGGGGGAATGGAGCATTCATGCAATAGAACCATGTGTAGTGGTCAGAGGACAGCATTGTGGAATCAGATCTCACTTTCCACCTTGGTATTTCAAACTAAGGTGTCGAGCTTAGTGTGGCCAGGATCTTTACCCATTGGGCCATCTCCTCAGCCTTATTAAATCTTCCTGATTTAATAAGAGTAGAACACTAACTATAAGTAGTACCTTGGATGGCTAAGCTAAAATAGGCATGAGAAAAAGCAGCATCCCCCTGACACGCAGAAGCCAGAACATCTTTCCCAGCTTGGTTACATGCTCCTGCTCAACATAAAAATGTCACAGGATGCCCTCCTGCTTCCCGTAGGGCCACTGTGTCTTGAGTGGATCCTGATCCTGGGCTCCAACTGCATAGGTGGCAATAAATAGCCTAGTAAGGGCACCAGTGGAAGGGGAAGCCCTTGGTCCTACTAAGGCTGGACCCCCCAGTGAACAGGATTCTTGTGGGGAGGGCGGTAATGGGGGGAGGATTGGGAGGGGAACACCCATATAGAATGGGAGGGGGAGGGGTTAGGGGGATGTTGCCTCCTTCTCCTGCCTGCACATGGGAACAAAACACCCAATCAGATGTCAGATGTGCTGCTACATGCCTGTAGCCCCAGTACTTGGGAGGCAGGAGGATCAGGACATGAAGATCACCATTGGCCATCTCTAGTGCAGGAGCAGCCTGGTCTTCTAAGGGCCCTGTCTCAACAGAGACACCTCGGAATGACTCCTACCTCCTCACCTGCCCACCAAAGCATCCTCAAACTGTCCCCAGTTCAATCTTCCAACTCTGCCAATCTGCTTAGAGTTTTGGGTGCTCTCCGAGACAAGGATCCCGGCTGAGTGTGCTCTCTCTTACTGCAGTGAGGAAGGAACCCAGTGTGTCTTACAAGTACATTCCTGGCAGTCTTGGTCACAACGACAAATCTCACACTGTCGCCATCTGGCATCTCTGTTCTGTTTTCTTCTTCATAGCTGTGATCACCACCTGACATGTTCTGATCACCACCCGGCACATGCTATATCTTTACTTTTTTTTAAAAAGGAAATTATTGGGGGACTGGAGAGATGGCTCAGAGTTTAAGGGTACTGGTGTTCCTTCAGAGGACCTGGGTTTGATTCCAACATGGTGGCTTCCAACTATCTGGAACTTTAATTCCAGGGGATCCAATGTCCTCTTCTGGCCTCCTTGGGCACCAGGTATTTACACGGTGCATAGATAAACATGCAGGGGAAACACCCATCCACATAAATAAATAGATTATTAAAATTATTTTAAAACGAACCACATCTTTATTTATGTGTTGTATATTGAGGGAAGCGGGTGGCAGGTAGCTATGGGCATAGCACATTTCAAAGGAGGACAATTTATAGGATCAGGTCTCTCTTTTTGCCGTATGGGTCCTGCAGAAGGAAGTCAGGCAAGCATTTTTACCCAACTGAGCCATCTCACCAGCTGTGATGTAACAATGTGATCAAAAGCAAACTAGGGAGGAGACTGTTTACTTGGTTTACAAATCCTGGGTCATAGTCCACTGAAGAAGCTAAAGTGGGAGCTCAAGGCAGGAGCCTGGAGGCTGTAACTGAAACAAAGACCACAGGGGGGTGGGGGTCTAGAGCGGTGGGCGGGGGGGGGGGAGGTGGGGGATGCTGCTTACTGGCTTGTTCTCTGTGGGTTTCTCAGCCTGCTTTCTCGTACAACATACCACCCCAGGAATGGCTCCTCTCACAGTGGCCTAGCCCTTGTTCTTCATCACTAATCTAGAAAATGCCCTATAGATTTGCCTACAGGTAACCCAATGGTGACATTTTCTCACTCGAGGTTCTTTCTCCAGGTAACTCCAGGTCAACAAAAACTGACCAGTATTTAGTCCAATATTCAAATTAAAAATATTTATCGTCATCATCATCACCACCACCACCACCACCACCACCACCACCACCACCACCACGTGTGTGTGCTGTACATGCGTGTATGTGCAGTGCATGTGTGTGTGACTGTGGGTGTGCACATGACATGGTGTGCACATGGCAGTCAGAGGACAACTTTCCGGAGTTGGTTCTCTGCTTCTGTTTTACTAGAGTCTTTCTTGTTATGGCTCCTGTGCCCCACAAGGTAGCTGCTCCTGGAGTTTCTGGACACATCCCCATCTCTGTCCCCGCCCTCTTGGAGGAGTGCTAGGATTCCACACGCGTGTGCCTGCGTCTGGATTTTTATATGATTTCTGGCGATTTCCCTCACATCACCAGGCTTTCGGAGTCTTTTCCCCACTAAGCTGTCTTCCACAGTTCTACTTTTCCTTTCTTTCCTTCCTTCTCTCCCTGGAAAGGCAGGTCCGTGATATCAGGGTTTTATTCAGGCTAGACTGAGAAACAGGACCGTTTTGCCACACGGCGGACAGTTAACAGACATTAGTTGGATGACATCATTCCCTGCTGCCTGGGGAATGGCAAACGCTCCGCTGGATGCTGATGTCATCAAGACCAGAGTATGGAAAGGACTGTGGTGCCCAGGCATTTATCATGCAGGGCCACTCAGAGCCTGGTTGCTGCAGACAAAGCAATGGTGAATGAGACGGTTATGCCAATAAGCCATGTGGGTGGTTATTTTTATTTTTTTATTTTTTGGGTGGGGCAAATTGGCCAGGAATTTAGTTCCCTTTAAATCTCCAGGCTGCAGAGCCGTGTCTGTGAACTGCCCCCACGGGCAGCCTAAAGGCAGACTGAGTCAAGCTCATTTTCCTGTGAAACGAGGTTTGTGTTGACCATTAACTCAGGGACTCCTGTTTTTGCCAACTTTAATAAAATTGCAAGAGGAATTTGGCTGTTTGCCTGCATGGTCTGAATTAGCCTTCAATAACTCTCTTGGAGAAATTGAATTTTTATATTGCTGGTGTTCTTGTCCCTTCTCTATTGCTTTTAAACATTCTTTATTATTATCTCTCTCTCTATCCATCCACCCACCCATCCATCCATCCATCCATCTATCTATCTATCTATCTATCTATCTATCTATCTATCTATCTATCCATCCATCCATCCATCCATCCATCCATCCATCCATCCATCCATCCATCCTTCTATCTATCTATCTATCTATCTATCTATCTATCTATCTATCTATCTATCTATCTATCTATCTATCCATCCATCCATCCATCCATCCTTCTATCTATCTATCTATCTATCTATCTATCTATCTATCTATCTATCTATCTATCTATCTATCCATCCATCCATCCATCCATCCATCCATCTATCTTTCTATCTATCTTTCTATCTATCTATCTATCTATCTATCTATCTATCTATCTATCTATCTATCTATCTATCTATCCATCCATCCATCCATCCATCCATCCATCCATCCATCCATCCATCCATCCATCTATCTATCTATCTATCTATCTATCTATCTATCTATCTATCTATCTATCTATCTATCTATCTATCTGGCTAATGTATTCACTGATGTATCCCAGACTTGCCTCAGGCTTGCTGTGTAGCCCGAGGATGACACTGAACACCTGATCATCTCACCTTCATTTTGTACTTGCTGGGGTTACAGACACGTTCTTTCCCTAGTTTATGGGAAGGAACACAGGATTTCAGTATGCTACTCAGACACGCTACTGAGTTACAGCCCCCACCTCTCCGTCTTTTTGTTGTTTCTGTCTACTGGGTCTGAACTGGGGCATTTTTCCTGTTTGATGTCGACTTTCAACAGAGTCTTTGTTCTTTCCCTTGCTGTTTTTACTGAACCCTTTAAGCAGGAGAGATTCTTCTGAGAGCTCCGGGTAGGTCCTAGGAGCTGGGTGTTTCCTACACACGCAGACTAATGCAGTCCACCCACACCCACACCCACAGTTTCCATATGGGAGAGGTCAGGTGTCCTCCGAGACTATTTTCACTTGGTCACAGTTGGCTTTACCTTGTATATTCTGACCAGGGCAAGGTCCTGGAGTCAGTCTGTGGTTCAGCTCGTTCTCGAGGTGCAAGTGAGGGACGGACTTGGCACTAGTGTGAGGGGCAGACTTGGCACTAGTGTGTCACCAGAGAGTGAGCTCCAGGGCTGGTTGAGCCTGTGACGTTACTCTGAGCAGTAGGAACTGTAAAGGTGACATGTCCAGAGTGGACAAATGTCTCTGGAAAATTAAGCAGGCACAGATCTTTGCAGATCTTTGCAGATCCACAGCTGAGCTCTTTTGTTGCTTTGAGGCAGTGATCAGTGATGTGTATGTGGGCGTGCACGAGCGTGTGTGTGTGTGTGTGTGTGTGTGTGTGCACCTGCACGAGCGTGTGTGTGTGTATGTGTGTGTGCATGTGTGTGTGTATGTGTGTGTCTGTGCGTATGTGTGTGTGCATGTGTGTGTGTGCATGTGTGTGTGTGTGTGTGCCTGTGTGTGTGTTAGAGAGAGGGGGAGGGCAAACTACAGATTAGGGGATGTAATTTTTCTCTTTGAAAGTTTTCATCATTTATATACACATGTACAACATATTGGGAGCAGATTCACCTCCCGCCAGCATCTTGTCCCCTCCTGATGTTGCCCGCTTCATTCTTTCCAACTAGTCTCTCCCCGCCATGTTTATATATTTTGTATATGTGTGTGTACTTGTATGTATGGACAAGTCTTAATAGCTATCTATAGTATTTTCAGCCCAACACGTGATTTGTTCATGGCTAATTGATTCATTTGGCATTTAGAACTTTCTGATTTTGGAGAAAAAAAGTCTGTTTTATTCTCTCCAAATACACTCTGTACATGCATGTGTGTGTGTGTGTGTGTGTGTGTGTGTGTGTGTGTGTGTGTGTGGTGTGCGCATGTACACACACACATGTGCACATGTATGGCTTTGAAAACAGCAGAAAGCTCTGTGGGTCAGCCATCTTTTGTGTAAGAGGTAATGCCTTGCTCTTCCTGGGTGATCTGTCGGTGGGCACTTATTGAAACAGGTGTCTACCACATGTATGAAACACGTCTGCCCTTTTTCTGCCTAAGTAAAGTTTGGCATGCTATGTCTAGAGTCTACATGCTCTCCAGTGCCAGGCTTTGGTTTTCTTCAGACAAAGATGAAGCCTCTGCTGGACTTGACAACTGATATTTATTGTCTGGGTTTAGACAGATACCATTTCCAAGCTTGTTGATAGAATAATTATGTTGCAAATGTGGATTCAGTATCTACCCTTGCTGCCATGGTGATCAGCATCTGTCAGTTGGTGTTCTTCACTTGCTGTCCAGTCAATGCTTCTGTCCTTTAAGAGGCGGTGGCTGGCTCTCAATTAGACCTGTCTTTGCTAAGCCTGGGAAATGCTTCTTTTAGCACCAACTTCTGACCGAGCAGCGGATGGTAAGTGACGCTGCTTTTACAGACATTTTCTGAGCACGCTAAGAGCTCTTAATGGACGTAGCAGCTTACCATGATGTTTTAATCAACAGAAATATTTACATCTGATAATTAGGCCCCGGAGTAACATTTCAGGCCTCCTGTATTGCCAAGTTCATCTGGTCCCACTGATCTCATTTCCTGATATTAGAATTCTTCTACCCTGAGGGTTATTTAGACTCCCGAGATCTTGCAAAGAAAGTTTTAATTATGAGACTTTCCAGCTTGCAGAAATATCCCTGTTAATTGCTTCTTCTGCCTGTACGGGTCCCCTGATTCCCAGGGAAGGAGGGAGGAAGCCACAGAAGCCTGAGAAGGGGTGGTAATTAGACCAGCTCACCCAGGATGGGGAGAATACAGGCCACGTATTCTCAACCAAGAGAGCTGGGTGAGCGGGCGGCAGCGATGGAAGAGACGTTAGACTCAAGCAGAGTCCTTCTAGAAGCATCGCTTCCAGTGGGAGGGGGAAGGGGAGTCTTGTTCGGGGAAGGAGCTGGGAGGAATGAGGTAGGTGGATGATCAGTTGCTCCTCTCGGTGACATGTGGAGCTGTTGCCTTTCCTGGGTCTTGTCACTGTTTCCAGGTGCTACGCCTCTGAGTGCATGGAGTAGAAGAAATGGAGGTGGCTAGGTAGGGACAGGTCACAGCTTAGGTGAAGGCTAAGGCAGAGCCTTTCTTGTGGGTTCCAGGATGAAGGAGGTTTGTCTAGCCCTCTAACTACTGAATATGGCTGGGATTGTGCACTGTTAATGTGTTCTTCAGGGTGGTAAGGAAAGCCCAGGACGAAAAGGACCCACACATCCCTTGCCCATTCTTCCTCTGACGTAAACCTCTTCCATCATTTTGTTGACCTTAATTCTCTATGTCCTTTTCCCCTCTCCCTTCTGCTGTGAGATACAAGGAGGACTCAGTGGTAGCAATTCTTCTTGACCCACAAGGCATTTCTCCTGCCAGCTCTAACTCTTTTCTCCTTAGCTAGAAGCTAGGCATGTACCTCTGTTTTCTCGTTAATGCTCCAGGCATTAACAATTTTGCACATTGGTAATAACCGTGGTAGCATATCTCATCCGGCCGGACTTCATTAAATTAAGAAACATGGATTTCAGCAATAACACGGAATCTTGAGAGACAGAGTTAGATGAAACAGGGCTTTAGTCCAGGTCATTTTGTTAATGAATCCTGGTGATATCTTGTTGCTACCTTCCTAGGAGAATGTGTTCTGGTGCGCCCTTGGAGGATCGAAGATTAAATTTCTCAAGGTTCTTTTAGCTGGAGAAAGCAGTTAAGTAAATCTCTTCTGTGAGTTTCCAAGATCTAGCTCTCCCGAGGCTCAGTTTCTTCTAGAAGAATCTGATTCATCTTCTGGAAGTCCTGTCTGTTTGGGATGATGTAAGGTCAGGGGAGGAATCTGGGGCTGGACTCTGAGGTAAACTCCCTGTTGTTTTTTTGGCATTCAGCTGAAGTCAATAGATGCTAGTGGTCATTCCTGTGAATGGGTTGGGATGGTGGGTGAGGAGAGAGGACTCTAGTATCCTGACCTGAAGCTAGTTAGCGTGGAACTCATCTTTTTGATGGAGGAAGAAGACTCCAGGGTAATTATAGCAATGCTAGCTTGACTGAATTCAGGAGTTCATGGACGGTGAAAATACGCGTGTAGTAGACATTAGGTACCTGTTTCAGGATGCGTGGCGCATGTGCTTGCGTGCGTACGTACGTACGTACTTGCGTGCGTACGTACGTATGTACGTGCGTGCGTGCGTGCGTGCATACGTCTGTGAAGGAGATCACAAAATAGAACAGTAGCTGAAGGGGTGTGTAGAAATGGACTGTATAGTTTTTAAGTTGGGAGGTTTGGCCCTGTGGCAATGGAGCCAGTCTACAGGCTGGGGAACTAACTCGCAGAGAGAGCAGCAGGGTGAGCGAGAGCAAAAAAGACCAGTGACCTAGAGACTGCTGTGCTCTGACCTGTATGGCTCCCTGGCAAAGGCCATTTTCAGGCATCCTTTGATTTTGTTGATCTTCCTTTCCCACACCCCTCCCCAGAACCCCCATCCCCCTCCTCCTGGGTATTTTTTTTGCTTTCTATCTCCCTGCCTCTGGCTTCCCATCCCCGGAAGCCTCTTTTCTTCCTCTAGTATGACTTGTACTCACCCTTTCTGTACACATACATATAAATACGAAAGTCTAGGGTCTGTATTTGGGAAAACACGGGGCATTTATTTTTCTGAGTCTAGGTTGCTTTG
Organism: Rattus norvegicus; assembly: GCF_021556685.1. Classification (NCBI taxonomy): domain Eukaryota; kingdom Metazoa; phylum Chordata; class Mammalia; order Rodentia; family Muridae; genus Rattus; species Rattus norvegicus. Next base: position 119,184,728 of record NC_141541.1, read on the forward strand.
CTTAATGTAACTATACTCAGTTCTGTTAATTTTTTTTCCCCTCTGCAAACGTCATGGTCCCATTCTTCTTTACAGCTGCATAAAGTATCATCTCGTAAGGAGCCGCAGTTTCTTTCCCCGTCTTCGGTTGATGGACACCCAGGCTGGTGTCCCATTTCCTGGCTACTGTGAACAGCTTGGCTGTTCGTGATGGTCAGGGATTACAGTACCTTCTATGTTCAAGTGTAAATTAGTTTATAGCGCTGGCATCTTGATACGATGTGGATCCTAAGATCACTTCAGTCCTTGTTCGTTGGAAATGTGCGTTGGAGGGAAATGACCCAAAGAACCTTGAAGATCCAAGCCTACCATTTAAGGGTTCCTTGTTCATCTGTTCTCTGCTGCCCCCTTCTGCTTAGAGATTACAAGTATATTTTAAATTTTATTTATTTTTATTTTTTAATTTTTGCTTTTTGAGATAGGGTCTGTACAGTAGAAAGTGGCCTGGAATTCTCTAGCCTCCTGAGTGCTAGGACTGCAGGCAGCGTGCACCTCACAACGGATTGCATAACCATGCTTAAATTGATCTACTGCAGAGGAGCAGAGTGGAGGCCGTTGGTCACAACATAGCGCTCTCTCTTGAGGGACACGGATGTCACTCAGTTGGTAGAGCGCTGGCTGCTTGAAGCCGCGTGTTTGGTCCCTAGCAGGGCACTAACTAGGCATGGCGGTGCACACCTATAATCCCAGCCCTTGGGATCTGGAAGTGGGAGGATCGTAAGTTCAAAGTCATCCCGTGCTACCTAGCTTGGTCTACATGATACCTTATCGAAAAAAAATCTTTTTCTTTTTGAGGTTTTGGGGTGCATGTGTAGTTACCCGATGCTTACATCACTGGTGCAGACCACCTGGATTTGAGGCAGGACGCTCTGGTGTGGCTGGAAAGGGGGGAGCATAGACAGATAGACCAGTCAGTTACTCAGACTGTGTGTAGTTATCTCTTAATAAACTGCCCGTCAGAGGGCCTGGATCAGTCCAGCAAGAACACGGCAAGGAAAAACGAGTTTAGATAAAGTTGGAGACTTGGGTGTGGGGAAGCTCAGACACAGGCAAGTAGATCCAGGGCAGGATGCCTTCCAAACTCAGGAAGGCCAGAAAGGCTTTTTGAGACATTTAATGGGGCCTTTGGCTGCTTGGCCACATGAGAGTCCTAAGAAACCAAGCCCCATAAAGGACTTGCCAGGAGTCCTGGATCATAGCTTAGAGAACCCAGAAAGCCATCGTGGGCTTGGGGCGGGGTGGGCAGTTTGTGCTGCTTGATTTCCATCTTTAGAAGGGATGTGTCCTTATTCACTGTCACCCCAGGGGGGATGCTGAGAAAGGGATGAACTCCTGGGTCAGCGCGCATGGATCTGAGGTGAACAAGTGTCTGATAGAGAGACGCGCTAGACGGGTTTCCTGTTGGGGTGGAGGTCTGACCTGAGGGTAAGAGAGGTAGTGCTGCAAAGCAGTGTATTAAGATGCCCAGACACCTTACACATTGCATAGCCGTAAGTGGATGAAGCTGTTTATGTAGTGAAGCCAATGACAGCTTTGAGAAGGGCCGAGGAGACAGGTCATTGGGCAAAGGTGCTTGGTATGCAAGTGAGAGGAACTGCGTTCAAATCCCTGGCACCCACAGAAATGCTAGGCACGACTGTGCATCTGTAATCAACGTGTTGGAGAACAGAGACAGGTGGGTATCAGGATCTTGCTGGCCAGCCGGCCTAGCTGAAACTTCAAGTTCAGCGAGAGATCTGTTTCATTGAAAAGGATGGTGGCCGGGGAGTGGGGGTGGGGACAGACAATGTCACCATGCTTACCTGTATCTACACAGCACATGCACAATGTACCACCTCTCACGAAAATAAATAGATAAACACATGAGAAAATAATAACAGACAACCGTGGAACTATTAAAGAAACCACAAGAGTAGAACTGGAGTCTTTACCACACCGGTCCTCCCCAGCAACGGGTGGTGTTCCAGGTGGGAAAAGCTGAGCTTCCGGGAGACAAGAGCAGCACTTTATGCTCTACACAGGCCCATAGAGTCATCTAAAAACTGATGTGCTGTTTTGAAGACATATACAGGACATCAAACATAATGCAATTTTAAATGAAAGCCTGAGTTCCCGGAACATTTCATCTGATCTCCACTGGCCCAGTGCGGGGAGGGCAGGCTTTGGAATTGTGGGTTTCCAATTACTTCTTTGATAGAAGTACCCATTTTATTTTGATGTATTGAATTGGCCAGATACTTTGATTCTGATCATTAGGCTGGAAATATTTGCAAATATTTTTGTGGGGAACATTTTTTTTTCCTCAACAATTAGGTAGTCAGATGATGGATGGAGAGGGTCCATCTGGCAATTCCAGGCGCTAACGATGTTTTGCTTTCCTTTCCTTCCCAACTAGACTTTCTAGCCTAAATTATTCTGTTGTCTCTTTCAGACTGCATCTGCCTCTGTGTGTAGAGTGAGCAGAACTGGGTGTGGGGTCTGAAACTATGGTTTGTTCTTGGCCAGGTTAATTTGGGAGACAGTGATGTGGAGAGGCTTGGATGGGGTCTGCAGGACACCCTTAGTGATACACGGATAGTGGTAGAAACAGAGATAGTTAATTAAGGAAGAAAAGCACTTTGTAGAATGGAAATGAGCCTGAGTTAGGCAAGGGGTAGAAGCTTAGTAGCTCCCGGATGGGCAGGCAGGGACGTGTGCACCGCACTGCAGGGACGTGTGTACCACACTGCAGGGACGTGTGCATTGCACTGCAGGGGTGTATATACCACACTGCAGGATGTGTGCACTACACTGCAGGGACGTGTACATAGCACTGCAGAGATGTATGTACCACACTGCAGGGACGTGTGCACCGCACTGCAGGGATGTGTGCACTGCACGCCATGCTTTCTCAGCTGCCAGCCTCGTTGGGTTTTCCAGCCTTCCCCTTTGTCATTGTTTCCATTCATACACCAGTTTTGACCGAGACTCAGCCACTGAGACACGTGCAGCTTGTGGAGACCTTGGCCTCAGGGTGAGAACCTCATGTGTGACACTATGATGTCATCAGGATCTCCCCGAAGCTTCTGCTTTGAAATCTCCGTTGAGAGAGTTTGGAGGTGATACAGAGAGGACAGTGTGGAGACGGCTGTGCTATGGCAGGGAGACGCAACCCTTCCAGGAGGGCGATTCCCAAAAGGACCACTCTGTGTTAGACACTCCCACACTGCAGGAAGGCTAAACTCTGGAATCGACAGCTTTCTCTGAAGCGCTTTCCTGCCCAGTTGATTGACAGGCCCATGACTGAATTTTGGGAGGTCACAGCAGTATGTTCTTATTCTTTATCAGGAAGCCGATGGCCAGATAGTGATTTCACAATCTTCCTCGTAGTTCCGACAGTCTTGCCTCTACCTGAGTCCCTAGAGGCAACTCGGGTGCCATTTTCTTGATCCACAGTCGCAATTCTGCTGTTTCAGTTTCAAATTTAACTGGGGGGGTTTACAAGGGAGGGGCCCATCCTTAAAGACCACAAGTATCTAACCTGGGGAGAAGAGACAGGATGGCTACCCCAGCCTGCATGTTGGTTGCCACTAGAACTCAGACACAGGGAGACCCACCAGTCCCTCTTGCTCTCACCCCTGCATGCTGATGGGAGCATGGGAGATCTGTGCTCAGGTCCAGCAGAAACACAGGGCGTGAGCCGCAGACAACACGGACGTGCCTCTTGTGGGTATGGCAGCCACAGTGAGGTTCTTTTCTTTGATAAAGGTGTCCAGTAAGTGTTTACCCCAGGCTTGAATCGACAGTGGTGTTCATCATCTGATCTTGCCCTTCGCTCCTGTGATGTGCTATGGGCAATTGATCTTTGGTTTAGTTGAATTGGTACTTATTGTTATTGAAGAAGGCTGGAGTTTGAATTTGTGTCTGGTATTTTAAAATTTCCCTAGACGGAATCAGCTTACACTGTATGGTCAAACCATGCATTTAAAACTTGGAGCAAGATAGTACTGGGTTTGACCCTCATCTTCTCTATGCAAAGTGTAACGTATGTCTGTTTATCTATAGTGGAGGTTGGAGTCAAGTTCTCTCTCTTCCTACCCTATGGGTCCTGGGAATTGAACTCAGGTTATTAGTTTTGGTGGCAAGCCCCTTTACCCACTGAGCCATCTCACTGTCCCCCTAGACCTTTGCCTGTTCTTGCATGAGTTGGTTGATGCTCACAGTGCCACAGACCCGTGTTAGAATGCAGTGGTGTCCAGTAGAGATGGTTTCCATCTGCACTGTCCAGCACGGTGCGCAACTCACATGTGTCCAGTGCAGCTGAGAAACCGAGTTTTAATCAGTGAGTTTTTAACATCTGATAACACACGACGCTGAGCTGGATGGTGCAGTGAACCTGACGCTGGTTCTTTGGTTGAAAATGTGAGCAGCTGCATTGAGGTCAGGCTGGACGTGTTTGTCCTGGGGTGTCCTGTGACTTCCATGGGTCACTGCTGCTTTTACTTGGTTGTACACGCATACTACTGTCTCAGTGTCCTAGGTTACACACACACATACACACCACACACACACACACACATCAGTGTCCTAGGTTACACACACACATACACACCACATACACTTACACACACACACACTACTGTCTCAGTGTCCCTGTTTGCACACACATACTACTATCTCATTGTCCCTGGTTACACACACACACACACACACACACACACACACACACACACTACTGTCTCAGTGTCCCTGTTTGCACACAGATACTACTGTTTCAGTGTCCCTAGTTGCACACACACTACTGTCTCAGTATCTCTGGTTACACACAGACACACACATATACTACTGTCTTACTGTCCCTGGTTGCGCGCGCGCACACACACACACACACACACACACACACACACACACACACACAGCTGTCTCAGTGTCCTTTATTTCCATCAGTTTTAATGCTTTGGATGCCTTGATCCCTTCTAGGTTCAGCGAAATGAAGACAAGTCTACCACCTTGAAGCTGGCTGACTTTGGCCTGGCCAAACATGTGGTGAGGCCTATATTTACTGTGTGTGGGACGCCAACATATGTAGCTCCTGAGATTCTTTCTGAGAAAGGTAAATGTTACCCTTTGCTCTTTGGTACTCAACCTTTGTAATCAACAAATGCCTTAGTGTTTCCAACAAGGAACTGTTACAAAAACTCAGATAGCTGGAACTTAGGCTTAAAAACATTCATTTGCTTGTTTATTTGTGTGTGTGTGTGTGTGTGTGTGTGTGTGTGTGTGTGTGTGCGTGTGCATGTGCGTGTGCGTGTGCGTGTGTGTGTAGCCAGGACAATGATGAAAAATAGAGAACCTGGGGAGAAATCTACTCAAAGAAGGCCATTTGTACCCAGATCTAACACTATGGGAGAAAATGGAAACATTTCTTACACTAAAAGTTTAAAAATTCCTCTGTGAACCTCCATTTAAAGGCAAAAAAGATCTCATTTCAGACTCCATAGATATTCATTCCCCCTTTGTGTAGACTCAGTGAACTACTTTGGCAACATACTTTGTAAAGCACATAAACAGAAAATGTTTGGAAGAGAACCTGACTGGCATTGGGAAGTGAATTTACCTGTTAGCTGAGACAGAGATTCTGGGTGGGTTGAAAGCTTGGTCATAGGTGGAAGGCAAGGGTAGGTCCCAGTTGACAAAAACACCTCGGAGCTGTGATGAGGAGACAGCATGTGTGAGGCTAGAGAGTGGAGACTTGAGACTAGTCTCACTGGTTTAAAAAGTCAGCGGGTTGGGTAGGCTAAGCCTAGACTTAACCCAAAAAAGGAAGTGTTTAGATTTTGAATGACAGGTATATGAGAACAGTGGAAGACATAGGGCATTGTGATTTAAGCAACGATGAATTAGACGAGAGACAAAGCAAATTAGTGTGAGAGTGTGGAGAGTGCACACCAGCTAAAGTGGGACGCTGGAGAAAAGTTCTCTGAGGAAATGAGGTGGGAAGGGTCAAATTCCCATCACACTGATAAAGAGGCATCAATACAGACCCACACTGTCCTGTTGGCAAGGATGGGATGTCCTGGATCAATGTATCATATTGGCATTCTTCGATCTGATGGATAAACTGGTGAGCTGGGGGCCCTGCCGTGTTGCTTAGAGCAAGGACAGTTAAGTTCTGATTCGGGGAAGTCGCAGGTAGCAGGGAAGGCCACCGTCAGTAGGGAGCTGGGCTGCATGGAAGATGGCTTAGGAACGCACAAGTGTCAGAGGCAAAGGGAAAATCTTAAGAGGGGCCAGGGCAGAAGAATCTGTCCCCCAAGAGTCAACAGTCCTTGAGAAGTGAACGGTCATCACTGGGCTGTCCCCAACGGGGACTTCAGGCTTTTACTGACTTGTGTCATGACAAACCTGCTCCAAGACACGTCCATTTAAAGCTGCCTGTTGTGTTCATTCCTAAAGGCGAGGAGTCAGAAAGTTCTTGAAAATGCGTATATGGCTGTGTCGGGAGGATGCTAGGTAATATACATAGATAGGAACCTCATCTGGACATCACTGTTCCAGTTCCATCCTGTTCCTGTGGCGCACACCGTGAGCAAAAGCCGTTTAGGTGAGGGAAAGGCTTATTTTGTCTTGCACTTCCAGGTCACAGTCAATCACTTAGGGAAGTAGGCGGGAGCATGCAAGGCAGGAACCTATAGGCACACTGCTTGCTATTCCCGCCACAGAACTCACTCACAAAAACGGAATTCCACAGAAATCAAGGAAGAATGGTGCTGGCTGGCTTGCTCATGTTGAACTAGCTTTCTTATTCAGCTTAAGCCTAGGGATGGCACTGCCCATAGGGGGCTCGGCTCCTTTACCTACATCAGTTAATAACCAAGTCAGTTCTGTACAGATATTGCTCATAGGCTCACATTCAGCTGGGACCCCCCCCCCCCCTTAGGGGATTCTAGGCTATGTCAAGTTGACAGTTACAGCTAACCAGGACAGTTACTTTGTACATTTCATCTCCAAAGAGTTACATTATAATCGGTTACCATAGTTGTTACTTTTCTTTTTGCTGGGACAAAATACCAGACAATAGCAACTTAGTGGAGGATGGGTTTTTTTTTTTTTGTTTTTGCTGTTGTTGCACAGTTCAAGCTAAGAGTTTATCACCTTTGACCTGCCTGTCTCTGTGTCCTTGCAGGTTACGGCCTGGAGGTGGACATGTGGGCCGCAGGTGTGATCCTATACATCCTCTTGTGTGGCTTCCCTCCTTTCCGAAGTCCTGAGAGGGACCAAGACGAGCTCTTCAACATCATCCAGCTGGGCCAGTTTGAGTTCCTCTCTCCTTACTGGGACAACATTTCTGATGGTAAGATTGAGGGGCTCCCTGTGATGAGAAGGAAGGCTGTGGGCTTCTTCCCACTCTTTTAAAGAGTGGTCTGGAGAGGTATTTGTAGGGTGTGGGTGACGCTTTGAGTGGTACTCAACTGTCCTCACACATGAATAAGAGACTCGGAAGTCTCCGTTTAGATCCGGCCTTCCAGTATATGACACACTTAGTTTAGAAGGGATATGTTAACTTTTCTGGAAAAGATATTGTCCTAGGCACACTATGCCAGCAACATAGTTAAACACATACGCCCGTGTCTCTTCCCATAATAGCAGAACTTACTGAGTAAAAATACATTTTACAAAGCAATCTTAATGGCAGCAATTTGCCAGATTGGTAATTGGGCCAAGGTTAACACAGGTTCTTTTTATTCCAATCTTAATTGCAAATATTTACTCTCATATATCACGGGATAAATGCGCGCGCGCGCGCGCGTGTGTGTGTGTGTGTGTGTGTGTGTGTGCGAGCGCATTTACACACACACACACACACACACACACACACACACACACTGAATAGATACACGGGGTTTAAGTGGGTTGCAGCAGAATTTCATGAAGTTTCAGAAGTGGGCACATAGGAATGTAAGTAGAATCTGTATTGATAAGGTAAGGAACCCACATTAGAGACAGTCACAAGGCTGCCATTGTCAGTCAGGCTGCTGTGACTCACGGGCTTTGAGAGTGAAGTTGTGTTGAGTTTAGCCAAGAGGTAGAAGCACAAGATGGGGGCTGTGGCTAGAGCCCCGAGATGAATAGGTGGCAGGCCCAGGCAGGCAGATAGGAGGATGGGCAGGCAGCAGTTGGGTAGGCAGTGCCAGGAGTGCGGACAGAGCCGAACTGAACCCCTGGGAGAGCCAGGAGCACTCTCCCTGTGGGTCCTTGAAGCATATTCCCGGTATCTGATGACAGGGTGGTGGGGACTCTTGCCATTAAGGCCCAAGTTAGGGTGTTGCACCCTTTCTCAGTCTGGTATGCTTAAATTCTTGGCCCTGTTTTCTTGATATGATTTTAATATTCTCATGTTACCCAATGGCCTCAGTTCACTCCAATAAATTTATAAGTGGCACATTTTCTACTCCTGGGAATAAGTTACAGGCCTGTGCCTGGTGACTGGTGCTGGATGGATGGTCCCAGTGTCCACCCGGCCCTTCTCTATCCTTAAGATGGAGTCAAACTCTACTTATAAACTGGAATCTCTTGGGGCCAAGCACAATCTGAAAAAGCCATTGGTTTCAATAATATGGAGCACCGTGTGGCTTGGTCTCAATAGACATGACCAAACCTCTACCCACTCCAGAGATACCCACAGACGACCAAACACCTACCCACTCCAGAGATACCCACAGACGACCAAAGCAACACCTTCATGAAAGGGAGACTTGGGGGACCAGTGAGTTTATTGAATTTACTTACACAGGATGGGTGCAGGGTGACTTTCAGGAACAAGGATTACCCCAATGTGCTGTATCACTGAATACTCCCACCCCATCATGGATGAGCTTGTGGAAGACGCACTGTGGAGTCTGCTTTCTTTTTCTATATACTCTAGTCCCTCCTGAGATCACTTGTATTTGGGGCATGGTGGAGGAAGTGATGTCTGGACTCCCAAACATGGTTCCTTCTCTTCCTTCCCTTTGCTAGAAGGGATCAGCAGCTGCCACCGTCATGGAGCTAGCTACCCAAGTGTTATTCTGCTTGGTTGGTTGCAATGGTTATTGGCTAAAGTGATTTGCATTCCAGAGTGGTCATGTAAAAAAAAAAAAGCCATATTATAGCAGGGAGGGGTAGAATCTGCCCTGCTTGAAGCAGACAGGGCAGGAGAAACCTGTGGCTTCTAGACTCTAGAATTGCTGGAAGGGCATACGGGAGGCACCTTTCGATAAGGGAGAAAAGAGGGTATTTTCTTTCTGTGTGCCATGAGTCAGGAGGGAAAGCCTGCAGAGTAGGGGTGAGGATTGGGGAGGCAGAGGGTTTTCTTTTGTCTACTTACCCACAACCCTGCCTACCAGTTAGGTTTGGGGGAGAGGGAGAAGTGAGTAGGTCTGAGAGAATAGAGCCAAGTTGAATGCCCTTCAAGGGAGACAGGGCATACCTGGCACAATGGAGGTATGAAGCAAGAGACCTCAAGGGCCACCAGACCAAGAAGGTCTCTACATTTGATGGTCTCTGGGGAGGGTGGGGAGTAGGGGAGAGGGGGGGTTCTAGACCTCACAGAACCAGGCTTAGTTAATATGTGATCTACACCATGTACCTACATTCAGGTTGCCTTTGATTCACGGCCAGGGGGGTGTGGGGGCTAGACTTTTAGTGAGAAGCCAGGAAGCCTGTAGCTGCTGCTGGTCTCTTTGTAGGAGGTGGAAGTGGCCGGTCAATCTTAGACTGCATGGGGCAGGGCCAGACCTGCGGGGCTTTTCCCTGCGGCACCTGCAGGGGTAAGAGTGGGTGGGGGTGGGGTGGAGATGGGATCTGCCTTCTAATAGTCTCACCACCTCTCTAGGACCAGCGTGGACTTGAGCAGGAAGTGGAATTCATTTGATTTCCTGTTAATGACTACTCACTTAGGTTTCTTGACATGCATTTCAGTTTCGTCAGCATGCAGAAATATCTACTAGCTTCGGGAAAGGGAACAGGTTTGATTTAAAGATTTGTTAGTTTGCTTCGACACTTTGAAATACGGAGACGTGGTGCCCTGCCCTCTGTTTCCTTGGCCTGGGTATGCAGATGTTAGAAGTTTGACATAAAGAACCGGAGCGCTTTCCTGTGCAGCTGTGCTAATTAGCCTTGGTCACACACAGCCAATTCTAACTGTGAATTATTTCAGTCAATAGAGTACCACTAGCCAGATTTCTCTTCTTCCTTCTCCTTGTCTTTCTTTCCCATTTCCTCTTCCCTTCCCTTCCCTTCCATCATTCCCTCCTTCCTTCCTCCCCCTTTTTTCCTACAGCCTTTCATTCCCCTTTCCTCTCCTCCCCTTCTTTTTCTCCTCTTTCCCCTCTGCTGTTTCTTCCTCTTTCTCTGTCCTTTTCTCCCTTCCTCCTTCTTTCCTTCCTTCCATCCTTTCATCTTTCCATCCTTCCTATCTTTCTTTTGGACTGGACTTCACTCTGTAGCCCAGGCTATCTGGGAACTCACTATGTAAATGTAGCTCTCCTAGGCTAGCCTCAGACTCAGGTAATCCTCCTGCTTTAGCTTAACCTGATTGCTAATGCTCAGTGGTTATGAGTGACTGGGACAGGTCTGGGGTTTTTCTGTCTTCTGTCATGTTGCCCTGGACAAGGAAAGTTTGTTAGCACCCCTGCTCCCAGTGCTAATGTGGATGTATGGGTTCCCACCTCATGCTTTGGAAGGAACACTTCAGAGCCACCCTCATTCATTACTTTCCTCCCAATTTCTCCCCCTCCCATAGCTGCCAAAGATCTGGTGAGAAATTTGCTGGTAGTGGACCCCAAGAAGCGGTACACGGCCCACCAGGTCCTACAGCATCCCTGGATTGGGATGGTGGGGCACCCCAGCACAGTGAACCCACAGAAGGAGGAGTCCCCCAGCAGCGAGGGTCGCTTCCAGAGCCAGCACAAGAAGGTTGCAGAGCACGTGTCGTAACCTGCCTGGGACATCTGTCCAGTTTGGTCTCCTTGAGGACAGAGAAGAGAGGGGACGTCTGCGAGCAAGATCATGCAAGACACTTCTCCACAAATCTAGGGAAAGAGAAGAGCCACCTGTCATAGTCTAAAGAGTGTTTAGAAAGCAACAACCTAATGTTGAATGATGTATGATATTTTTAGATTTGTATATCTGAAGTCTTTAATACTTTTTTTTGGGTAAGAATTGCCACGAATGAGGAGTTTTGATAATAACGATGAATTCTGTTTTCTTCTTGAAGTCGAGTTCATGGTGGGCTACATGAGTGTGTTTCACATCTCTCAAGCTCCCCCACACAGTGAATGAGGTGATTCTTGGCTTTTCTATCACAATAAAACACGATGAATAACAGAGAAAGATCTGCCTTGTTCAATGGTGGGGAGAGCTGGGAAAGTAGTTTGACACAGCTGTATTTTAACCTTTGACAAAGAGACCAATACATGTGGTTCTACAAACTGAAATTCCATGAAAAAACAAAAAACAACCCAACACTTTTTTTTTTTTTTATGAATCTGCGGGCTGACTGATTAGAATTTCACGATTTTGGAGAACTGGAATGTACAGATTGAGAGCCAAAATTTACTTTGGGTTATCTCCCATCCCATTAATAGTCATGTATCACCCAACTGTATGTATGACCTGACAGACAGAGCTGTTGGAACGTAGTAACTCAGCTGGGCACTGGCTCCTACTAACCCAAAGCTAAGACTGAGAGCATTCAAAGCCGGCCGAAGAGATTTCCCCACTTCGCTGTCAGCCGCCTGCCTGATCACGCCACCAGTATATTTGGTAAATTCATTGATCTGAGACTTTGTTTTATAATAATTAATAATAATAATAAAATCACATAACCGTTTCCAGGATGGGATGTATCATTTAGGACAATGTGAATGCCGCCAGGTCATGGTCCCTCATGTTTGGCTCCCAATATTTTCTGTATGGAGCAAGAGCGGTGTTTCGTGTTGACAGTTCTCATCCTGCTTTACAGATGGAGAAATGGGGGTACAGGATGACCTGATCTGCCCATTCTTAGTTTACAATGGAGGTGGACCTTAGTGCAGATTGGCCCGGTACCCCTGTTCTTGTCTCTAGCGTCTATCCTTGTGTTAATTTTACTTGGGCATTAAAGAAGCATCGATCCTCACTAGGTAGAGAGGGAAGGGGGATTTGAGGGAGGAGAAACCAGGAATTACTACTCAATCTCCAGAAGGGCATGGGCTCTCCTTGAAGGGCTTATAATATAGTTCTAATACACATGCTTCTTATGGAGATGACCAGGCTATGCCCTGAGACATGGGAAGATGGGTGTGTGAAAAGCTGTTCTCTCGTGGCATGTTGTGTGTATTTCTCTCTCTCTCTCTCTCTCTCTCTCTCTCTCTCTCTCTCTCTGTGTGTGTGTGTGTGTGTGTGTGTGTGTGTGAGTGCAGGTGCACCTGTATGCAGAAACCTGAGGACACCCTTAGATGCTGTTCCTCAAGTACTATCCATCTCAGGTTTTGAGACACTGGCCTGGAAGTCACCAAATAACCTAGACTAGCTTGTCAGTGATCCCTAGATAGATACCCACATGTCATCCACCCCAGCACTGGGATTATAAATGCTCTATCATGTCTAGCTTTAACATGGGTTCTGGGTATTGAACTCAGGACCCTATGCTTGTGAGAGCTTTGCAGACTGAGCCTCACTGTCTCAGGTTCCCTGCAGGAATTACACTGAACTCTGGTGAAAAGACTTGAAAACTCACAGCAGAAGTAATACAGACACCTTGCTTTCATGTTTCTGCACCCCACGGGCAGGGCTTAGTTCTTTATGTTCCAGCCGTGGCCCCTGACTGCTCCTCTCTTGTACTCTTTAAGAAGCAGAAGCAAAGACATTTCAAACAAAACAGAACTGGAGGAGCACCCCTCTCCCCAAAGACATTAGTGAATCTGGTTCTATTCTTAGCAAATGCCCAAAGCCAAACCTTCAGACTGAAGAGGGTGATTCCTTTTGCTGTGTACCTTGCTTCAAAGTTCCCCCAAGCGGAGAATCATTGTTAGGAGACCATCCAAGTTTGAACAGAGCCACAGAGATTCTGCCTGGATCGAATGGCTTTGGCTCTGCGCCTGCCAGGTGGACACTTTGAACTTCTTGGCTTGGCTCTCAGCCCTACAAACATTGCTCAAGGGTTGAGCATTTGTCTCTTTTCAGCTTGGCTGTCTCTTCGAAAAGCCTATTTACTTCCTGTAAGGTGACCCACACTTCCTGGCTTTATCCCTTTCCTTTCTCCTTCTCTCCTCTCCTCCCCTCTCTTCTTTCTCTTCTCCCCCCCTTCTCTGCCCTCTTTCTTTCTCCTCCTTCCTTCCCCTCCCTTCCTTCCTCTCCCCTCCCCTCTCACCTTTTTCCCAGTCCTCCCCCTCCATTTCATCCTTCTCCCCTCCTCTCCTCTCCTCTCCTCTCCCCTCCCCTCCCCTCTTCTCCTCTCCTCTCTCCTCCCCTTCCCTCTCCTCTCCCCTCCCCTCCCCTCTTCTCCTCTCCTCTCTCCTCCCCTTCCCTCTCCCCTCCCCTCTTCTCCTCTCCTCTCCCCTTCCCTCTTGTCCTCTCCCCTCCCCTCACCTCTCCTCTCCTCTCTTCTCCTCTCCTTGTCTCTCCTCTTCTCCCCTCTTCTCCCTTTCCTTCCCCTTCTCTCCTTTCCTTCCTCTTCCTCCCCCATTCCTTCTGCTCTCCTCCCCTCCCCTCTCCTCTTACCTTCTCCCCCTCCTCCCCTTCCCCTCCTCTCCTCTCTTTTCTTCTCTCCTGTTTCCTTTCCCCTCCTCTCTCCCCCTCCATTCCCTTCTCTCTTTTTCTTCTTCCCTTCCTTATCTTTCACCATTCCTCTTTCAGTGTTTCTGTCTCTTTCTTCCTTTCTTTTAGAGACAGGGTCCTTCTCTGTAGCCTGGTCTGGCTTGGAACCCACTATATAGCCCAGGCTGGCCTCACAATAACCAGGCACGAGGTCCTCTGTTGGCCAGAGCAGGAGCAGCAGCTGTGCCTTCTGGCACACATCTCCACATGCTTACCTCTCAAGGCTGACACAAGCTCCCAGGCATGCTACTTCTCCCTGGGAATCACAGCTTTTGACCTAGGTTTAGATGGGTATCTTCATACCTCCCTCTCCCCACTGCAGGGCAGCCTACATGGCAGCTTGTAGGGCATGACCCAGAATGAGGAACAGAAGCTAGGGTGACACTTAGGTGCTGGGGACCTCCTGTCCTGGAGCAGGTTGAAATGAGACACAGAGTCGGACTCAGGTGTGGCTTTAAAGACTGATGGTTTCTGGATGTTCTAGCTCTCTAACTATACTAAATGCTTGTTGATAGTTTCTAAAAGGTCCTTAAAAACATTCCTGATTTTTCTGAGGTGAGGGCTGTAAGTCGCTGGTTTAGGTGATTAACACCTGTAGCCTAAGGTCTGGGATTCAGTAAAGCAGTCTTTGTTATGTCTCTGCAGGAACTGGGCAGCTCTAACTTCCAACCTGCTAGTTGAATTCGCAGGAAGAAAAAGTGACACTTAGAAAGTGGTTTTAGTTTTTATTTCTAAGTTCTGAAAAGTTTCCTATGAAAGCTCTAAAACAGAAAGAGGAAAGGGGTTTCTGAGAAAAAGGGGATAAGAGATCTGAGAAAAAGGGATTAATAGAATCTAAAAATGTGGGACAAGGAGAATGCTTAGAAAAGAATGCTCTCCTCTCTTTGTCCTCAGCACTTAAACATCTTTCAGAATACAGGAGCACATGGTAAAAAGTTCATCACAAGTTCATACATAAATTCAAATCATAAATCGAGTAAGAAGTTTACAGCAAAGAACGTTTATGTGCATATCCATTAGGAGTGATTATCTGGCTAGGCACTCACTATGTGTCACAGCTCCACAAGTTTGTGGGGAGCTAAAAAGCCATAGCTAAGTTATTAGTGATATTTTGTATAGATAAACCATCAATATTTTTTATCTTCTATCCTAGCACCTATAATAGTTAGTTTCCTTTTTATGACCATTTGTTAATGGTTTTACAACCTTTTGGAAAGTGCTCTCATTAGTTGATACCTGCTTTCTATCTCAGTAGTGGCTGTAAAAACTGGCAGAGTTCTCACTGCAGTTTTGATTATCAGAAAGGGTTTAATAGCAGTGTTATTAAAAGAGCTTAATAATTGCAATAACTTTGGAAATTCTTATGGGATCATCATTAGGAATTAAGAAGTCTTCTATTTGTCTATATAGCATCACTGTAAGACAGGACATCATCATAGTTCTGCAGAGATCTGCTCAAAAGGGTGGGATAATACCTAGTGAGATATATATATATATATATATATATGTATGTATATATATCAGGAAAAGTACATTAACAGCTTAACAGCAGGGATCTTTCCTAAAATGAATTCCTCCTGGGTCTTGCCTACCAGAGCTCTGTCGTAGATTTTAATCCAAGGCGGACCCATCTCAGGAAGATCACCTGCTAGTTATTAGCTTGTTGGCTCCTGACACTTAGGGGTGGCAATAGGAACACCAGTCACTTCCTGTCTACCACACAGTCCCATCTCACTCTCCTGATGGAGGGTGTCTGGGCCATGTGATCTGCTGTCACCATCAGACACAGCTGGCTGAACTGGAGGTGAACATTTGACACATCCCGCCAGGCAAAAGTCCCCCCACCCCCGAATTTGGGAACAGATCCTAGTCTCTCAGCTCTGTGGAAACCACATAATCATGGGAAACCTGGAGCTGGTGGATCAGGGACAGGGACACCCATGTGACTGTCTCAACAAGGAAGCAAGAACAAAACAAAACAAACAAAAAAACCCAACCAACCAACCAAAAAACAAACAAACAAAAAAAAAAACAACCAACAAACAAACCAACAAACAAACCACCACCACCACCAAAAACCCCAACCAACCAACCAATTAGAGTCCGTGGTAGATTGTACGGTTTATCTGATTCTCTACTTGACTTCCTATTCTTTGTTGTTTCTGGGAGAAGACTGCACCTTCCTGCCTTAAGGAAGTCATGTGATTCACCTTAGCCAGTGGGATTCAAGCACCTAAGGCCAGTGCCCAGAGATTTATTTGCCCATTCAGCTTGGTACCAGAGCTTTTGCCACAAAAAAAGCCCTGGGCATTCCTGGTTCAAAGAAGATAGACCGTTAGAAGGGACCAGAAGCTGGCCCGTACAGGGAACAGAGTGACCATATCTGACCTTCGGGATGACTAAGGAGAACAACAGATGGATGTAATTATGAGCCCTGGGAACATGGGGATTGTGAGACACCATAATCAGCCCTAACCAGACTCATGGTGAGTCACGGAAGCACTCCCTTTAGAGGTAGAAAATTCTAGTAAGCCACTTATGATGATTAATGTTGATTGCCAATTAATAGAATCTAGAACATCTGGTGATGGGCCTCTGGTCATTTTTGTGGGTGAATTATCTTGGTTACATTGATTGAGGTGGGAAGACATGTTCACTGTGGGCAGTACTACTTCCTGGGTTGGGACCTTGGAATGTATACCCAAGGATGGGAAAGGAAACCTAGGCAGAGGTTGTCTTTTCTGCCTTGACTGTGCATGTGGGGTGAGCATGTGCTCTAAGCTCCGACTGCTTTGACTTTCCTGCCATGATAGCCTGGGTCTTGAATTGAGAGCTAAAAGAACCTGTTTCTCCTATTAGTTTCTTTTATCAGGGTATTTTATTACAGCAACAGGAAAAGGAACCACAATATCCTCTATATGAACTTTATCCATTTACCTATCCATCACACATCAAATAGCAATGTGTGTGTTTGAGTGAGTGAGTGAGTGTGTGTGTGTGTGTGTGTGTGTGTGTGTGTGTGAGAGAGAGAGAGAGAGAGAGAGAGAGAGAGAGGAGAAACAGAGACAGAGACACACAGATATACACACTGAATCACAGACACAGACACAGACACAGAAACTAAGTTATATATATATATATATATATATATATATATATATATATATATATATATATAGAGAGAGAGAGAGAGAGAGAGAGAGGGAGGGATGAGGAGGAGGAGGTGGAGGAGGAGGAGGAAGAGGAAGAGGAAGAAGAAGAAGAAGAAGAAGAAGAAGAAGAAGAAGAATCAGAATCAGAGAGTGATGTTCACAGAAATAGACACACAGAGATGAGACAGAGAAACAGAAAGAGAATGTTATATTATATGATTTCTGGAGAGACACAAACAGATACAATACCAATTGCAAACTGGAGGAATGATTCCACCTCAGTCTAGCTTGGTGATCAGTTAGCTTATAGGGGTTATCTCCAGGAGAACGATGAAGAGTTACAAGGCATGCTTGTTTCAGAGGCAGCTGCATTGCTGAAAAACCCCCTGCAGCATGAGCGATAACTCTGGGAAGCTGTACCCCGGAGTTCCCTACTCAATTTGCAGGCATCTCTCCCGGGGTTCCACTTCCTGGCCTCCGCCATTTGTTTACCACCTGTATAATAGTCTCACATTCTGATATTCACACAGCTGAGTGTTGTAACTTAGTAACTTTCCTAGGTGTGGAAGTTTAGTTTTAAGTCTTTTGAACCTCCCTCCTTCTAAGGGGAATGTTTTCATTTTAGAGGAAATAGCTACACAGCAGTCAGAGAGACAGAGACACAGATACACACAGAGGCAGACAAACAGGAAAAAAAACTAGAAAGAATGAAACCATTTTATACACTGTTTGTTAAATACTACAGACAATAAGAGGTGCGTCTTTTTGTTCCTCTCTCTCTCTCTCTCTCTCTCTCTCTCTCTCTCTCTCTCTCTCTCTCTCTCTCTCTCTCTCGTTTCTTTTTCAAGATAGGGTTTCTCTGTGTATCCCTGGCTGTCCTGAAACTCCATCTGTAGACCAAGCTGGCCTTGAACTCACAGAGGTCAGCCTTCCTCTGCCTTCCAAGTGCTGGGATTAAAGGAGCCTAACAGCACTTCTGGGCATCAGGTGTGCATTTCATATCCCTGTCACTCATGGCCCATCACACAGACCACAAATTAGCTTCATGGAAGGCCACATCTATGACCTATGATCTATAAACACCACACTGGTGGGGGGGTGTTCTGTGTTCACACAATTGTCCTTCGTACATGACCCTGGCTGCTCTGTCCAAGGTTCTTCTGAATTAGATATACTTGTGACATGATTGGACACACTCGCTCCATTCTCATAGTCATTTTTATGGCCAGCGTGCAGCTTGTAGCTGGATCCTTGGACCTCTGTTGATGTAAATGCTTCCTTAAGATGTTAGCTGACCTCTGGCAGAATCTGCCAGCATCTCCTGAAATGCAAAATAAACCCTACATCAGAATCAAGCTTGCTCTGTTATCATTTTTGATAATTTGGTGTGTATTTGTGTTAACTTACTTTTGGATTATCCAGACAACCAACACCCTCAAAAGATTAAAACATCCCACAGAGAAGTTGATTAGGTTGAAGAGGAAGGACCAACCAGACTTTCCACATTCTGAGCAGCAGGTGGCGCTCCTGGCCTTTGGAATCGCGCTGGCGCAGAGGTTGAGCACGCGGGTGGAGGATGCAGTTTGCAGTTGGCGCATTGCAGTGGGCAGGAGGTGATGCATTTTATTAACTTCATGCTTTGCTTGAGACAAGGTTTTGTTACATAGGCACGTTGATGTCAAACTTGTAGTTCTCCAGCCTCAGCTACCTCAGTACTGGGGTAATAGGTGTGTATCCCACTGGTGTATTGGGTCATCCACATTTATTTCAGGCAGGAGGCAGGGCTACTGTTAAGCTCTTGGACTATGTTCTGTACTTTTTTTTTTCTCTTTAGAGTGAAAAGTAGTTCTAGTCCCAGCCTAGTCTGGTGGTGAATGGTTTGGTGGGGAAGGGGGTATCTTTAGACGCTCTTGGATACAAGCGGAAAGGGCTTTCCTGTGCCGTTCTGTCATCTGGATGCTGGTGGGCAGCCCTAGTGCCAGGGTGAGGGTGTGGAGGTTTGTGTCTGGGAAAAGGGACCTGAATTCAATGTGTGGGGGTCGTACCCGGAGGAAGTCTGGGAATCTCAGCATCTCTGTCTAGCCATGTGGAGGTCAGAAGTTGGTGTGTGACCTTGACTGGGGTTTGCTTTAGGAGCCACTTGGAAAAGCAGCAACTTTTTTGGGACACATCTACAGGATGTACTATTTACACAGTTTAGGGCAGGCATTTTGTGTTTTTTGGTAGAGGTTAAACAGAATTGTAAAATTGGAAGTGAAGGATCACTGCCGCAGTGGGTAGATAGCCCTCCCTCCCTCCCTCCCTCCCTCCCTCCCTCCCTCCCTCCCTCCCTCCCTCCCTCCCTTCCTCCTTCCTTTCCTCCCTCCTACTCCTCATTTTTCTCATTGCTGTGACAAAACACCCAACGATACCAACATAAAGAAGGAAAGGTTTCTTTTTATTTCAGCTCCTGGTTTAGCCACGGTGGGACCATGAAGCAGAGATGGATGGGTGCTCCTCTCCCTTTCTCCTCTGAATTCAGTCCAGGGCCCCAGACGGAGGGAAGTGCTACCTACACCCTCTCTTTACATTCTTTCTTATTCACCAGACTAAGACACTCCCAGCGTTCAGACACCTGGCCAGCCCTCACCCAGCAAGAGGACAAAGCAAGGTTTGCATTTTAAAAAATTAATTAATTAATTAATTAATTAATTTATAATACCGTGTTCTGCCTGCAGCCCAGAAGAGGGCATCAGATCCCATTACAGATGGTTGTGAGCCACCATGTGGTTACTGGGAATTGAACTCAGGACCTCTGGAAGAGCAGCCAGTGCTTTTAACCTCTGAACCATACCTCTGGCCCCAAAGCTTGCACTTTAGATGCCTGCATTTCAGTTGTTACTCCTGAGGCCCTGGCCTCAGTCTGTATTTTATATAAACCCTTGGCCCTTTCTAGGGGTAGGCGGCTGCCGAGACTGGCCCGTTGTCTACCCCTAGGGCACTTCAGGATCTGGTGAGGCCAAGTGGCCTGGCATTTGGGTTACTGGGTCCCTAGCTCTTTTTGCCCTGTTATTACCTGAGGTTTTAGGACCTCCACACATCTCTCTGTCTGATGACTTAGAGGCTCAGAAGTGAGAGCAGTGACTTGGCCTTGTCCTGTTGCTCGGCAGCCTTGCCCCCAGCCCTGGGACACCGGTATTTCCCCATTCCTAAGGTGGGAAAAGGACAAACTTCGAACCCCCCGCCCCAAGTTGGTTCTCCATCCTTCCTTTTTGCAAAAAACCCCAAAAGGCCAAGGAACGCAAAAGCTGCCTGCAGGAACCCAGGAGACAGGAGCAGAGTAGGCTAGAGGCTTCCAATGAGCCTCCCCCTGCTGCGGGGTCTCCAGAGCCTACTGACTAGCTTTGCCTGCACTTTAGTGGACGAAGTAGACTACACTAAAGTAGACTGCAGCCCACTTTCCAGAACACTGTCTGTTTTGTTTACCGGGATTGCTCGGGTTAGGATTGTAAATTATCATGGATAGTGTGAACACTTTTAGCTGGAGATAGTAATGTCCTATCCTTAGCTAAATAAACAATTTCCAAGGACATCCTTGGAACATGACTCTGAAGCGCGCGCGTGCGTGTGCGTGTGTGTGTGTGTCTGTCTGTCCTCTCTCTCTTTCTCTCCCCCCACCCCGTCTCTCTCTCCCCGTCTCTCTCTCTGTCTCTCTGTGTTATGTAGCCATGTTGATGTCAAATTTTTAATTCTCCAGCTTCAGCCACCTCGGTACTGGGACAATACGCACGCACGCACGCACGCACGCACGCACGCACGCACGCACGCACGCACGCACGTACAAGTGAGTATAGAGCCAGAGGATAGCCTGAGGTCCTGTCTACTTTATCATTTGAGACAAGGTCTCTCAATTGGCCTGGGGTCTCATAGGCTGGCCAGTTAATGGGCCCCAGGACCCACCTGCTTCTATCGCTTCTGTGCGGGATACAAAGGACGCACCGCCACGTGCATCCTTTAGAAGGGTTCTGGGCAGCTTCCAGGGACTAAGCCACTACCTAAAGACTACACATGGACTGACCCTGGACTCTGACCTCATAGGTAGCAATGAATATCCTAGTAAGAGCACCAGTGGAAGGGGAAGCCCTGGGTCCTGCTAAGACTGAACCCCCAGTGAACTAGACTGTTGGGGGGAGGGCGGCAATGGGGGGAGGGTGGGGAGGGGAACACCCATAAGGAAGGGGAGGGGGGAGGGGGATGTTTGCCCGGAAACCGGGAAAGGGAATAACACTCGAAATGTAAATAAGAAATACTCAAGTTAATAATAATAATAATAAAAAAAGAAGGGTTCTGGGCTCAAGTTTAGTCTGAATGCTCGCATCTGCCTTAGCAAGTGAAGAAGTTACTTTATTTGTAACGGAATTAGGGTTTTTTGTTTGTTTTGTTTTTTTGAGTTTTGAGTTTTCCCTTTCAGGACTGGTGACATCTCGACAAATGAACAGAAGTGACCAGGTGTTCCTGATGGACGTCAGGCTGGATAAATAGCCACCAGGTGGCGCTGCATGCAGCACCGCAGGCTTCCTTTTCTGTGTGAGTGGCTGAGCCTTGTCTGGTCAGGGAAGTAGCTTTGCTTGGCTGAGGAAGGGTTGCGTTTTGCTTGTGCACAACAATGCCTTGCTACTCACGCTCCTGACCTTGTATCCTAGGGACTAGCTATATTGGTTTCTGATGACTGCTTTCCTGACAATCTGGCTTAGCAGCTCTCTCATTTTCTGCCTTGCTGGGTTTAATGTCACAAATCGGGATATTTCTGTCTGACAGATAAGGACCGTGCCATCAGAACAAGCTGTTCTTGCTTGTGGTGACAAAAAGCCTCCACAGTGCTCAGCCCTGGCATAGCTTAATTCTATCCTAGGGCAGGGCGAAAGCAAGACTGGGTGGACCAGGGGCTGGGGTGGGCAATGCTGGGAGTCGGAGGTGAAGAGAAGGATTTCAGAGGTGGGGTTGTCATGAGAAAAGGCTCATAGCTGGAAGGTTGTTGGGGTTGGAGTGGAGCTGCAGAAGGAGCTTAGGAACGCACTTTGACAGAGAAGTACAAGCAAGATCTTTGCATTTTAAAAATGTCTGCTTTGCCATAGACATCGAGGAAGCCAGATAGACATGCTCTCAGTCAGATGAATCTGTCAAATTGCTTCCTGGAAACACGTGTTCTGGGTTCAGTGGGGAACAAGTTTGGGTTGCATTTGCTATTGAGGATTCTTTGGCAAGGTGGTAGGCAGGTGACGTGGAGCCAGCTGGATGCTGTGGCCACATCTGAGGGCTGCTGAGTCCTTTGGGTTTATTTGTGCTTATTCTCTGAGAGAGGAAGTGAGATAGAAATCGAGATAGATAGATAAATAGAGAAAAAAGAGGGTTGGGCTTGGACATCAGTCCTAGAGAATTAGCCTCTCTTTCTTTGCCTCTCTCCTCTTGTATTTTTTTCTTTTCTCTTTAATCTCATTCTCTCTCTCTTCTTCCCTCCCCACTGCTCTTTCCCTCACCCCAGCCCCAACTCTTGGGTCAGGAAAAGATTAGATCAGCCTAGCTTAGAACTGGCCAAGGTGAAGGAGAGATAAGGTCTTGAGACTGAAATGCACATATTAAACATTTTTTTCCCTAATAGCAGTTGCTGACAGACATGAGACCTGTGTACCGCTGTAACCTTTAAAAAGAGCCAAGGGTCAGCCAACATTTTAAGATTAGAAAAGTAAACATTGATTCTATTGACAGTAACCCTGGAGCTGTGTTTCCATATGCCGAAAATTTGAGAATCATTGTATGATGAAATATGTTTTTATCCTTGGATATAGTAGTCCCTTAGAAATACTGATATTTTGTGTTGGAGAGATGGCTCCAAGATCACGAACTGCTTTTCTAGAGAGCCCAGGTCCAATTCTCATCGCCGGCACGATGGCTCACAACCATCTGTAACTTCCATTCTATTGGATATGACACCATCTCCTGGCCTCCTCACACATTGGATATACACAACGCATAGACCTATAGACAGGTGAAGCACCCATACACATTAAATAAATAAATAAATAAATTTTAAAAATCCAAACATTTAGATTTGGAGGCTGTGTTTATGTGTGGTCTAAGGTGTCGGCCATAGTTTGGAGGCCAAAAATACATACCTTCTACAAAATGTTTTTCAAGTTTTAATTATGTTTACTTATTTTGTACATGTGATGTGCATGTATGGACATGTATGTGCTATGACACATATAGAAGCCAGGAAACAGCTTTGTGTGAGCCAATGTTGTCCTTTTCTCATGTGATCTGATTAAGGAAGACACCTGACATTGACCTCCGGCCTCCTCACGTGTGCACGAACATGTACATACAGATAGATTTATTGAGCTCATGCATTGATAGGACATGTAGATGTGTGGATTGATCTCTGGATGTGTTATGACTGGAGATTAGCTGATTAAGGCTGGGTGTGGCTGGGCTGTCCAGCCTTGGCTTCAATGACTGAGGAAACTCTCATCTAAGACTCTCTTGGACAGGATCTGCATCCTCCATGAACCAGCAGTTTCTGCTGTACACCCTCGGTCACTGCAGCGATGAGTTACAGTAGCAAGGCCCCAGTGCAAACCCGCACCTCCAGCCTCAGCTATATGCTAGCCCTTGCTGGTCAAAGCGAGTTTACAGCTGGCCTCAAAGCCATGGAGCAAGGACTATTCCACACTAGGGGATCTTCAAAGACTGGGCAAACAGTGTGGACAGATGGAGATACAGGAAATTGGTTTCCAAAATGCAATAGTGCGTATGAATGAGACTGTGCATTGATCAGAAAATGACTCTTTATGCTACTGTTAGCTTGATACTTACACCTAAAGTCAAATTTTTAACCATCTTTAGAACCTTCCTTGCTGCTATCTTCCAAAAAATATCCTGAAGCCCCCACCTATGTTTTTTATGCCTCAACCTTACCCTTGCTTCACAGCTAAACTACAGTTTCTGCTTCCTCCGAGATGCCCCAACTTGGTGCCAGCTTCTTCTGAACCTGCATTACTGGTCACATCTTGTGTTACTGGTCTTGGCCTACAGCTGAGAGGTCTCTGTGAGTGTAGGCAGCTCTGAACCCTCTATCTGGCTCTCCAAGCAATGCTCAGCAAATGCTCTCTTTGTCCAGGAGACAGAAACAAATGGATCACATGGTACGTGGCTCTTGTGAAGAAGGGAAGCCAGAGCTCCTGCCCTGTCCCTGTCATCCTCCTGCTCATGTCCGGACCTCTCGGAGGAGACAGTCACTGGAGGTGCCTAAGTCCTGATTCACAGTCCTGCTTCTCATGTCCCTCATTACGCTGTTTGATATCTGATGCCTAGCCACATTGATCTGTGTCTTATTGCTTTACCCAGAGCTGATTAGAAGGCAAGATAATTGGCTTGTATTAGCTGATAATGAACTGTGTTTATGAGTCAGGAGTCTGCTTGCTCAGAGCATCTGTCGTGCCCTGGCTTTCTCTCAGCGGGTTTTCACCTGTTGTTCCCACTCCTGGAGAGCTGGCTTCCAGGTGCCTGGAAGAAGTCAAAACTCTGTTCTAACGCAACTTCTCACAGGCCCTTCTTAGGGTCAGGGCCCGAGAGCTGCCTCATCACCCTGGTAAGTGTCACAGTGGCTGTGATTCTCAGCTTTAATAAAAAAAACTTAAATGGGGGAATATGTCAAGTGTCTAAGGTAGACATCACACCAGTATACTGACAACAAGTGGGCTTTGATAAGAGAACACTTCAAATACACTCCAAACAGAACCGTGAATGTCCCTGCACCACTTAGACCCGATGGCTGGTAACATCTTCTGTTTCTTGTCTTATCATTCTTGCACCTTTTATTTTGTCAGGTAATTTTAATTTTTATGGTTATTTTCTCTTTTCCGTTTTTGTCATGTGTGTGTTTATGCATATATGTGTATTTTTTGCATGTGTGTGTGTATGTGTGTGTGTGTGTGTGTGTGTGTGTGTGCGTGCATGTGCATGTGCATGTTAATGTAGGCACATGTGTAAGTATTTTCACCTGCACATGAGACTTCAGATTGATGTCTGGAATCGTCCTCCATTACTTTTCCACCTTAGTCATTAAGGCAAGGCCTCTCAGTCAAACCCAGAGCTCACCGATATGACTAGTTTTGCTAGATAGCTTGCTCTAGGGAGCCCTGCCTTTGCCTTCTGAGGCTGGAATTAGATATTTACATAGCCGAGCTCTGGTCCCCAATGCTGGTGTGGCAAGCGCTTTAATTGCTAAACCATCTCCCCAGCTGTTGGGTAATCTTTAAACAAATCACAGATGTCAGACTGTTTCATTCCTGAGTACTCAGACAGTTGATACATGTTCTTCTGCCTGACATCCACCCATAGATCTCTGGGGCTGACGACATTCTCTGGTTTCTCCTCAGTATATTGAGCAATCTAATCGTGATTTTTGTTTTGCCATGTTGTTCTTTTGTTTCTCCAGGGACATTGCAAACAAGAGATATGAGGTTTGTTAAGCCTTGTCTCCACGTTCAGCTAATAACCCTTGCAACAGGCCATGAGGCATATGAGGAAGTGTGTCAACAAGTCAACAGTCAAGGAACGTGCCACCACATCGGCACATGGTGTGGGCTCAGATGGTGGGAATGACTTGGGGGATGACCAAGATTAGGGGAGGTTGCACTCCAGCTGCAGGATGTGAAGGGAGCATCTGCCCCATGTGTGAGAGAAACTGTAACCCCAGAGCCAAAGGAACCACAGGGCAGAGATGAGCCCATGAGACCCTGAGGGGAGATGGCGGGCTGGCGAAGGCATCTTGGCATCCGATGGTCTTTCTTTTATTAGTGACATGCTTCTGCTTCTATGCTCAGAAGCATTGTTGGAATTCTCAGAAGAGCTTCTGGATAAACGGAGGCATCATTTGAGCTCTCAAATGGGGAAGTTCAGGACTTCTTCCTCCATGTTCTCCCTAAGATTTCCTCTGAAGAAAAAGTTCACTCCCAAATATTAGACTGCAGAATATGTCTTTGTATGTTTCTCCACAGTCCCTGAAATGGTCTGTTGTGACAGATAGTCCAAAGACCTCTTTCTGCTATAGGACAAGGAGAGAGTGAGGGCGTAACACTTTCCTTTCATAACTTGCTGCCAAACCTGATGACTTGAGTTCAAACCTCAGGAGGGAACCCACCTCTAGAAGTTGTCTTCTGACCTCCACATTTTTTTTTGCCACAGCATGCATCTGTGCACATACAATTATAATAAAATAAAAATACAATGACAACCACATCCTTTCTTGTGTCCTAAATCATGAAAGCACATCTAGAAAAGAAGAGAAAAGCGTGCTTCTGGAAGAAAAATTTTCAGTATTTTTTTTAAACACTGAGAGATTATCAGAGTCACTGAAGATAACACGTCTGACCTTTTCAAGTCTCAGTTTCTGCACCTTTGAAATGATGATTGTCTTGGTATCCAGATAACCAGAGTTTGCAAAGCACCACATCCTTTGAGCGTGGTGTGATGGGCAGTTCCCTGCTTTTCCTCAGAGCATCACTCTGAGCACAGTGTCCCTCTGCTCGGCTGTCCCCAGAGTCCTTTGAACTTCTGTGGCCTCATGTAGGCACACTGCAAGGGAGTAGAGGAATCAAAACCAAGGGCAGCTCTGAGGTGAAGGAGCCATGAGGGTTCACTATGAGTCCTATAGCCCTTCTGTGTTCTGCTCTCTGGGTGCACCTATGCAGCTCTCCCTCAGTGGTACAGAGACTAGACACAGCTACAGAGCATCCCACAGGCTGTGCAGGTCCTACAGTGCTCTCAGAAAGGGAGGGCCTTTTTCTAGGCTATAATAGGATAAAATGTCCAGAATGTGGCAGGATCCTCAGGACAGACAGTCAGATGATATCTCTCTCTTTGCCTCCTCTGTGGGCCAGTTGAGGTAGGCAGCTAGGGAAAGACAAGGTAGCCATGGGAACCTAGTTGATCACAGTCTTTCTTTTTTTATGTCTGTCTGTCTGCCTGCCTGCCTGCCTTAATAGTGTCTCATGTAGTTCAGGCTGGTCTTGAACTCACTATGTAGCTAAGGAAGGCTTGAACTCCAATCTTAATCCTAAACACAATCCCAAGCTTTTCCAGTACTGAGTATCACCCATCAACATACTCCTGTAGTGCTGAGAATCAGGCCCAGGATTTTGGGCATGGTAGACTAGCACCCTACCGTTTAAACTACACCCCCAGCACATTTTTAGGAAAACAATTGTTACAATGTTTTGTCTTTGTGCATGTTTGTGTACCACATGAGTGTCTGTCGCCTGAGGAGGGCATTGGATTCCCTGGAACTGGAGTAACAGTTGTAAGCCACCATGTGGGTGCTGAGAATTGATCTCAGGTCCTTTGCAAAAGCAGCCCACTGACCCTCATATAACTTCTGAGCCATCTCTCCAGGCCCCCTAGTGAATAATTTTCAAATTTATTACTACTATGACTTTTATTGGGACAGCTCTTAGCTACATAGGTCGGGCAGGATCTCTTTGGTCTTTGTCTTGGGAATGACCTGCTGGGAAATCTAATTTTCTTTGGGAGTTTATGAGAGTCCAAGGTCAGGACCCATTGGTCACCACTAGAGTCTTCATCTGCCATTTGCGCCAACAACACCTGCCCATTTCCTTGGGGTCAGCCTTTCCGAGAGGCCCACGGTAACCTGCCACATGTGTCTGCAGCCGGCTCTAACAGTACCTGTTCCTGCATTCTGCTGGACCTCTGGCTACACTTTCCATTTCACGGATTCTGCATTCTGGTTGCATCTCACAATCCAAGCAGCTCTTTTCTCCTGGCTTCCATGGTGCAGACTGAAGTGATGGGTGGATGAGAAAGCTCACTTTGTGGTACAGACCCTGGTATTGGAGTTAACACAGACCTCGCTCACACAGCTCAGATCTTGGGTGAGCTTGTCAGGAAACAGAGTGCACACAAATTCAAATCAAGTTAAAGAGGGGCTGGGGCAAAGAAGAGCTCCAACAAGGAATAAATAGTGAGATATTACAGGGATAAAAGTCAGTAGAAGCTATGGCTTCCACTTCCCAGAATAGGCCAGAGGTGAGAGTGGCCAAGAGCTATACCTGCTGGAGAGTTGTAGAAGGAACGGTGGGCCACCTCTATGTTAATGCTGGGGGCTGTGCAGCTGCAAAAGTATCTCCTGCAGGAGGACCTAATTGAGGACTGCCTGAGAGAGCAAGGACTGCTGATGCAAACAATGCCAACAAATCAGGAACTGCTGTTTAGAAGAGAAACTTTCCTGGAACCAATGGGGGCGTGGGTGGAGAGCATTAAAGGAGCTTGCAGCAGTGCTCAGATGGGCTTGCTGCAGTGTTTCTCACCTGCCCCAGGAGTCTGTGTCTTTGATTCTGCACAAACTCATCCCCAACCACCAAGGGCAGGTAGGGTCAGGCAGAGAGCTGTCCAGGGCACAGGCAACAGAAAGTGGCTGTCTCCACCCAACTGTGACCTTGAGAGAAAGTAAACACATGCCTTCCTCCTTTCCTCTCCCCTTTAGTTTAACACTAGTAACTTAAATTGCCAGCGCCAAGCACAAGCCGTAGGCCAAAATGTCCCACATTGGTTCGTCTGCAGCCCAGAGCAGGGCAGAGAAGGGTGACCAAGGGCTGGAGAGCAGCAAGTGAGAGTTCACAGGACAGATAGCGTATGAGCATGATAAATATATAAAATGTGATAGGTGATGAGAGTTAATAGACATGACGTGGAGGACAGAGATCATTGTACTGGGCTGCTGACATAGCCCAGTAGGTGCTTACTACCAAGGCAGGGCCTAGAGTTCAGTTCCCAGATCCCGTGTGGTAGAAGGAGAGAGCTGACTCCTGCAAATGGTCCTCTGACCTCCACACGTGTGTGGTGATGCCTGGGTGTGTCTGTGCACACATTCACACACAGACACAAAGTGAATGACTGAATACAGAATTTAAAATAAAATGTGATATATGCTGGATGATGTCTATAAAATAAATAAATGCATAAAAATAAAAGCATATTAACTTTCCTCTACACTGAGCTTTCCTCAAGTTCATTATTTGGAGGGAAATATTACACTGTCATGTACAGAATCCCTATCCCTAGCCATTTACTTAATTTCAGTCCTTCTGTGGGATTCTGGTAAGAATGTTTTAGTTCAAATGAATACCAGGTATTCTGTTTTCTAAAGGAAGAAAATATGATATCTACAGGGGAATAGTGGGTGAATCTAATATTTTTAGGATTGTATCTTACCTTCCATCACAAAAGAATGGGTATATATATTATATATTATAACAATATAATTATATAGAATTAACATAATATATAATGTACTATGATAGATAATATAATTAAAAATATACACACACACACATATAAAGTTCTGGAATCTCATTGTTGTTTTAACTCGCATTTTGTTGATGACACAGGGGAGTTTTTGTGACTGCAGTTTTTCTGAGCTCAAAGTCAGTATTTGTCCCCGAGTGCCCAGTCAGCTCTTCGTCCTATTGTAAATCGATCCATTGGTATTCTGGTTGAGTTTCCTGCCTATGCTCAGGAACAGTTCTTTGTCAGATGTGGCTCTTGCAAATATTTTCTCCCAGTGGCTTGTTCCTTGCTCTCTTGTCAGTTACTTTCAAGCAGCAGGAAACCCGAAGTCCAGTGTGTCAATATTTCTTTCATAGAGTCTCTTCAGTATATCTAAAAGTCATCTGGAGCCCCAAGGCCATCTAGACTTTTCTCCTGAGTTGTGATCTAAGAGATTTTAATACTTTTCCTTCAGAACAGTGTCTCATAGGTATGGGCTTGTCTGTCTGATTCTCCTGCCTCCACCTCATGGAGTTCGCCACCATGCTGGGTTTACATGGGACTGGGGATAGAGCGGAGGCAAGCACTCTGCAGACTGAACCAACATCTGCAGCCCCCGTCTGGACTTCTGTAGTTTTTCTCTTTAGGTTAGAGTATAGGATCCATTTTGACCCTCTTTGGTGAAGGCTGTCAGGTCTGTGCCTACAGTCTCCGTACTGTTGTATGTGAACATCCGCAGTAGCTTGTGTTAGGAGACCCTATCACCTGTCTCCTCCTCAAACACTGTATGACTGGATGAATGGAGTGTCTGTTTCTCGGCTTGTGTGTTCCATTCCATTGATCCATTTCTCACCAGAAGCTCACTGCCTTGATTACTTTGGCTTTATGTTGTTATTAAATATCAAATATTGGCCACACCCGTGCGGAAAGAACATACCAAACCAACACCAACATGGTTCAGCCTGGGAAGGGGCGATAGAAAGAGAAGATGGCGAGGGTGGAGGGAGTCTCCCTTTTATTTGGAACATGACGTAAAGGTTCCCAAGTAGAGCTGCGAATTGAGCCAAAAGGTCTTCTGGGAATGTATGACTGTTGCCATGGCAACAGTGACCAACCGGTGTCTCTCTAAAGGCAGTTCCTGATACCAACACTTTATAGATAAAGTTTGAATTTGGGCAGTGTCAGCCTTTGTTCAGTACTGTGGTTGCTCTTCTGGATTTTTGACCTCTGTGTGTAAACTTTATAATAAATTTGCCAATATCCACATTGTTTTTCTTTTTTGGGGGGGCTGGGATCCCAGTGGATCTATAGATTACATCGAGAAGAACGGTTGCATCAATAACATTGAGTCTTCCTATTCAGGAACATAGAACACTTCTCCATTTACTTAGTTCTTTGACTCCCTTCATCGGAGGTTTGTACTTTTCCTCACCCTTTGAGCACATTTTGTTAGATTTGTACCTTGTTTTTCCCTGATAGTCATTGAAAAGAAAAGCATCAGCTCAGGACCCCCAAGACCAAGTTCTCTGCACCAAAGAGATTTATTTGTCCTAGAGAAACACAGGGCAGGGTTAAGGGACAAAGAAGGTAGAGGAAGAGGGAAAAGGGAGCAAAGAAGAGAGGAGGGAAGGGGGAAGGGAGGGGGAAGGGGTATTTGTCCTGGAGGATAACAGGAAGGACTGCCTCTGGATAGAGAGGAGACAGATGTGCCACACAGGAAAATGGTTTATAAAGGTACAAGGGGAAACCCGGGTTAGGATGAGGTGTTTCATTTTGATGGGCATGTTAATTAGGTGAGCCAAAGGGGTTTCGATTGCTGGACTTCAATACTTGGATAGCTGGACCTTGGTAGTTGGAGGAGCAAGTGGGCAAACAAGGGAAAAGACCTTGGAGTGTTAGCCTTAGGAATGTAATCTAATGGTTTCTAACTTGGCTGAAGGAATGAGGAGAAGGGTAGAACTGTGCTCACCAGGATCCAGCTGGCTAGAGCCCCTTTGTAATGTAAATGACATTTGTTGTCTCGCAGTTTCCTCTGAGCTAACATCTTTCATCTTGGAGGGAAGCTCAGTGAGACACAGGATGTTCTGAAGGGAGGTCAAACATTCCATCCTGCAGAGAAGCTCTTTAAACTCAGGAACTAAACAGCTTAAACGTTTCAGGAAGTCCCTGAAACTGACCACATACCCTACCTATGCCTTCTCCAAGCATGTACAGCCAGTTTTAGGATTGTGAGAGAAGCTCTCAGTAAAATTCAGCTGTGTAGAACAGGCAGAGACCAACCCACTTCGCTCTCCAAATTCTTGTGCTGCCTGCAGGGTGTGCAGTGAGCTCCAGGTTCCCAGCTTTTGTGAACTGTCACCCATGTTGGTGTGGGCTTCAGTGATCCAGCTGTCTTTGTGTCATTTCTGTTCCTGTAAGAAACCCTCTCCACTTCTGTAAGTCACCCCCATAAAACTTACTGGTTCAACAATTCAGACCCTAGTAGTATCCTTACTTTGGTCGGTTGTTGGTTCCCTTTGTGAGATGAGTAGATGTTTGGTTCTAGCGCCCCAGGAACAGCGTCATACAAGACTATTATATTTTGAATTGCAAGTTTCACGTGTCCGTTGCAGGAATACTGAGGAGCGATTGCCTTCTGTATACTAACTTCGTATTCTGAAGCTTTGATATAATTGCTAAGTGGTTCTACAAATCTTTAATTTTGTTTATCTTAAAAAAAACCCAACTTTGAGGTTCCATGGTTTTAACTACATCTTTTTTCTTTTCTCTATTTACTATTTGTATCTTTTAATCTTTATTACTCCTTTTTATCCCTTCTAACTCTGGGACTAGCTTTTTTCCTTGTTTAGTTCCATGTGGTATTTAAATTAGTTTAATGAATTAAAAAATGTATGTATATATGGATATATAATGTATGATGTATATATGTATGTGTGATGTATGCATGCATGCATATATGTGTGCATGCATGTATGTGTGTATGTATGATGTATGTGTGTATGTATATGTGTATGTATGTATTTATGATGTCTGTGTGTATGTATATGTATGTATGTATGTGTGTATGTATGTATGTATGTATGTGTGTATGTGTGATGTATGTGTAATGTATGTGTATGTGTATATATATGTATGTATGATGTCTGTGTGTATGTATATGTGTATGTATGTATTTATGATGTCTGTGTGTATGTATATGTATGTATGTATGTGTGTATGTATGTATGTATGTATGTGTGTATGTGTGATGTATGTGTATGTGTATATATATGTATGTATGATGTCTGTGTGTATGTATATGTGTGTATATGTATGTATGCATGTATGATGTATGTATGTGTGTTTGTATGTATGATCTATGTGTGTATGTATGTATGTATGTATGTATGTGTATATGTTTTGGTTTGTCTTGGCTTTGTTTCATGTGCATTCAGACATTTTCTCTCCTGATTACTTTGGACTCAGGGTCCGTTCAAGAGCATTCTCTTTAATTTCTATTGATTTGTAAATTCTCTGGCTTTCCTACCACTTCGATTTATATTTTGCTTTTTAAAAATTTAATGAAATTTCTGTGTTTGCATGTGAGCCTGAGTAAGTGTATGTGTGCATAGGTGCCCCTAGAGCCAGAAGAGGGCAGCAGATCACCTGGAACTGGAGTTACAGCTGGTTGTGAGCCATCGTATGTGGGTGCTGAGAACCGAACCCAGGTCCTCTACGAGAGCCGTAAGTAAGTGTGCTCACCGACCGAGCCATATCCCGCTCCTCCCACTCTAGTCTCACTTTATCATGGACAGATAGGTGGTTACATTTGTTTTGCAGCCTAACACTAGATTAGAGACAGTGCCATGTGTCCTTGAGAGGAATGCGCCTTCTGCTGCTGTTGGAGGGAGCATTCATTTGGTCTGTAGTGTTGGTTAAACTTTCTGTTTTCTGGTTATCTTCTGCCTAATTTTTTCTGCTCATGACTCAAAGTGTTGGGGGAACTGAAATTTGTGACTATCAAGTTGTTACTGTCTCTATCTTCAATCCCGTATTTGTTTTCCTTTATGTATTTGGGTGCTGTGCTATTTGGCACACACATCTATAACCATTGTCTTTTCCTGTTGAGAGAGCTTTTCTTGCTGGACATTGCCGTTCTTGCCTCCATCTTTTGAGGTAGCCTCTTATTTCTTTTTCTCGTAGGACTGTGGTCACCCTCGCTCTCCTGCGGGCCCCACTGCATGGGGTGGAGTTTTCAGATCTTTCGCTTTTAACCTATGTGTGCCTTTACCTGTAGAGCGAGCCTCTTAAACTGTGAGTCGTGACTCCAGGTGGAGGCAAAAAACTAAAGGCAGAGAATTTGGCAACAGGCAAAGCTTTCTGAAATTCAACAACTAAAACTCACTTTAAAAGTCAGAGATGTTTCAGGCACTACTCACCTGTGTGAAATCACAGAACCTCACTGAAACCTTGGTTCTGAACACACGACAGGAACCCCATGAGCTGTGTTCTGGTGCCACACGGTGCCAAAGCATGTAGTCTGAAACCCTTCGGCTTAGTTTTGAGACCATTGTATCTTATCTGTGGCCGTGATTTTAGTGCACATTCAAAGTTTCCTGTCTTTGTGGCAGCACAATGGTTTGACTGTAGAAAATGGAGATTTTTAGTATTTTCACACTGTTAATCGTTGGCACCGACTGACATACTATACATTTTAATTGTAATATATTAGAATTTTTAAAAATTGCTGGAGAGATGGCTCAGTGGTTAGGAGTACTGGCTGCTTTTTCAGAGAACCTGAGTTCGATTCCCAGCACCCACATGGTCATTTTTAACTATCTGTAACTCCAGTTCTGAGGAGTCCGGTACCATCTTATGACCTCTGTGGGTAACAGGGCCGCACATGGTACACAGACATGTATGTAAGCAAGACATCCGTCACATAACATAAAATAAATGAATCAAAAATTTGAATAATTACTGTTTGAATTTTGATTTAGGATTAGAGCAGAATTTTCAACAATTTCTGAAATGGCTTTAAGGGAAACATAATTCTGCCATTGTATACTATGTATGTAAAGTAGCCTTCAACACTGATACCTGTAGAATCAAAATGTCACTCATCTCTGAAAATGTTGCAAACGCTGTGTGCTACAGTATCAAAGACTCAGCAAATATCTGACTCTTTATGTAAAAATAAGCAATTCATCCAGTTGCAAATTTAGTTTTATCTTTACTAAATGGTAAATTTATATGTATAATCATACAATTCCTTTAAATACATTTCTCTATAACTTTCTTATTAGTGGATGTTGGATTTATAGCCATGTTGCTGTTGCTGTTGTTGTTGTTGCTGTTTTTGAGACAATATCTCCCATTGTAGCAAAGGCTGGTCCTGGTCTGGCACCCATTGTATGTGGATCTCTTAATGGATGTTTCTGTTGCTGTGATAAAACACCACATGATAATGAGTGAAACTTGGGGAGAAAAGGATTTATTTCATATTATACTTCCAGGAAACAGTCCACCACCGAGGGAAGTCAAGACAGGAAGTCAAGGCAGGAACCTGAGAGATCACGGAGGAATCCTCTTCCTGGCTTGCTCCCCGTAGCTTACTCAGCCTGCTTTCTTATACATCCAGGGCCACCTACCCAGGGGTCCCACCTTGTGGGACGGACCTCATACATCAATCGCTAATCAAGAAAACACAGTGTAGATGTGCCTATGGGCAAGCTGAGGCCTTCTCTAATTTGAAATAACTCTAGCTTGTGTCAAGTTGACAATAAAGCCAGGCGCGACAGTAGTCAAGGCTGACTGAACTTTACAGAGATACTCCTGCCACAACCTTCCAAGAGCTGATTCTAGGCATGAGTCCCCCTGACTGGCTAGGAAAAATCTCATAATAATTTACTTTAAATTGTAAAAAATCCTGCTTCTACTACTACACAACCTACCGTGTCTCACATCTCTTCCCCCATCCATGTTGTGATTCCCGAAACTACTTCCTTTGTATTTCGTGAGCGTGTTATATTAGTGTAATTTCCATTGTGTACCTGAGTCAGAAGAACTTATGAAGAAAGGAGGGTATGGGGGACAGTGGCTTGGCTCCGGTGAGGACGTCATATGCTTTCACGAAATCATATGGACACGAGTAAGGATGTTCATGAGTAAGACCACGGATAAGGATGTTTATCCGTTTACAGAAAAATGAGCAAAGCAGGTTCAGAGATTTCCCATGTGCCTCGCATTCAGGTTTTCAGTGCATTAGCATCGATGGGGTCAAACCCAGGGCTGTGTGTGTGCCAGGCAAGCAGTCCACCAACCGAACTGCAGGCTCAGCTCCCCAACTTACTGATATTTCTCAATCTATCATGGCCCTAGGCATTGAAAGGATGACCGGCCGGAACTCAGGGGGTCTGAGCAGTGAGGGGATGCTTATCAACCCATACCTGGTCTGTGGGAGACAAGGCACTCACACTCCAATTAAGGGGACTAGAAAAAGCAAGGCAGTGTTTAATACTCCACTGCGCAGAAAGGGATTCCAGCATGGAGAAAAGACAAAAGACTGGCGTTTTAAGGTCCCAGTTCTCCAGAAATTTCCGCCCTCCTTTTCAGCAGGCAGGAAGTCCAGGGAATTACAATCTTCCGGCTCTTCTAGAACAACCCCCCTCCCAAGTTCCCCGTCCTGCTCAGGAGACAACACATTATGTAAGAAGTAGTCTGGCTTTGAGATGACTTCCCCTTCTGGTCCTGGGCTCAAAACTGCCCTCAACTTTTCTAGCTCTAGAGACTTGAGACAAATGGGTTCCAGACGCCAGGGAGGGGAGACAGGGACTCGGCGCCTCCTGTTCACCTGTCACTCTGTGAGGTAAAAGCCCAGCATACTGAAATGGACCGTATCAATTACATCTAACAGTCACTCCTTCTACGCAGCCTTTCCATCGGCATCTCCTGGCGAGAGAGGATGTATTTCCCCAACCGTCATCATAAATTTCCATGATATCCCTGGTTATTTTCGTATTGATTTTTGTATGCTGAGAATAGAAGCACACTATTGACCAGTTCTCGTAGCTGAAGTCTGTATCTGAAGCGGGAGGACATGTGATTCCATTTCTGTCAAGGAGTGAGGGGAGAGGGGTGGGAGCAGAACCTTCCAGCTTCTTTCTTTCTTACCCTCCCCCCCACTCTTCCCACATATTGACAGGACCTTGGGAGAGGTGTCAGAGCCGGCCACGCATCCCACTTCTGCTTCTGCCGAGCTAGCCGCTGCCTTTGCTGTGTCACCGCTTGTGGGGGGCGGTTCCCACTGTTACAGATGTTTTGGGTTTTCTGTATGGCTAAGGCCAACCCTAATGAACAGCTATGATGCTGTCCCAGCTCACTTAATAGTGCAAAGAATGACTACTGCTTTTAGCATAGGACATCATAGAACACCTTTCGATTTTAAGACTCGCAGGTCACAGCCAAACTGTGCCAGTAAGCGGTTCTCAAAAGACAGTTGAACCGTGTGCTCGTTGATAATGAGTTTCTGATGCCACCTGCAGAGATTAGCGATGTCGCATTATTAAAGTCTATGTGGATGGGTATCAAATCCAGCCAGATGCCTTTGCCTTACATTTACAACTGCACATTGGAAATGAATGGTTGTAGAATTCACCCCTCAGAGCCTCGCAGCCGTCACATCTTCCTCAGATCAGCTGCGTCTGCTCGAGAGCAGCCATCAGATGCACAGCTGTCACCTGTGAACGTTCTCTCGGAGGACTGGGTAGCAAGGGCTGCTGGACCCTCAGCTGAGAATTCAGCTGCTCTTACAGCCATTTGTACACAATTCTGCCCTAATTACATTTGGCACGGGGTGTGCGTATCTCAGGAGTTGGTAGAGTACAGAGATGTTGGTTGAGGGGGCTCCGTCCATGGGTGAAGATTTCCCGGCACTTTGGGGTCTTTGGCTCTTGCCAGTAACTCCTCATCCACGCTCTTGAATCAGAAAACTCGTTGGTTTCTCAGGTCGAAATTTGGTGGAATCCTACTTTGTTCATTGGTGGGTCCTTATGGGGAGGAGTAGATAGTGTTCAAGTCTCCCCCAAGAGGGAATTTTCCTAACACTGATGCATACAGGTAAGGCTCCTGTAGGACTGAGGGGCTTTTAGCAAATGGGACTTTCAGTGTTGAAACCAAGGAGTTCTCAGGCAAGCCAGGAAGGTGAGGGAGGTGAGGCTAGACCACACTGCCCACTGTCTCACAGTTTTGTCTGGGCACTGAGTGGTGGGCCTCTGAGCTCATCCTACTCTCTTACTGTGAATAATAGGAAGACTCGACTCTCTCCCAAACTACAGGGAAGCCATTGTATGAAGGGTTTCAGATTCCTTTCCAGCACATTCAGACTGGAAAAGGGAAGTTAGCTGGTTTATTTCTCTTTCTTCAGTTCCTGCTTTTGGCACATCCCGCCCCTGCTGGTGGTGATGAATGTGGCTCTGAGGCTGGACTCCCCCGCCTTAACTCTCTCTTGGTGGGCATCATGTCCTCCTCTTGGCCGAGTGGTTGGGTGACTGTTTATCTACTCAGACCACTGCAGATGTGGGATGCCAGACATGCAGGCTTCCTGGTGAGGAAATATGAGACAGCCAATGTTTAGACAAGCCGAACTGTACTCGAGTCTATGTGTCATGGTACACGCGGCTCTTAGAAGTTCAAGTATAAATAGAACATGTGGCAGCAACACAGATTTTTGCTAGCATTTTATGACTGGGTAGCTTTATTGATGGTATTGAAGGAAATTGAGATCAAGGGCCATTATTGTTATTTGTATAGGCACATATGAAATCTCTATCTATCTATCTATCTATCTATCTATCTATCTATCTATCTATCTATCTATCTGTCTGTCTGCTTGTTCACAAGTACGTGTATCTGTCTGTCTATCTATCTGTCTGCACCTGTGGAGTGAGAGGTTCAGGTCAGGTGTTTTCATTGCTTATCACTTTGTTTACTAAGGCTAGGTCTTTTGCTGAACCTGAGACACACAGAATCCAATGGCTTAGACAATCCTAGAAATCTCCTGTCTCCACACTGTGAGCATTGGGGTTACAGGTGGGCCACCAAGACTGCCCGGCCTTTATGTAGGCGCTGAAGACCTGGGCTCCAGCCTTCATGCTTTTGCAGTGAGGAGTTCATCCACTGAAGCATCTTCTGAGCCCCCATCACCATTACCTGAGACAGACTTTCATGCAGCAGAGGCTGGCCTGACATTCGCTGGGTAGTCCCCTGCCTCTGTCTCCCAAGTGCTGGGATGGTAGGCGTGTGCCATCATGTCTGCCTGTTCAAGAACTATTAGGATGAAAGTTTTGGAAGAGTACTCAATCTTTTAAAAAGACTAAATATTATTTTAAGTGTGTTTGTGCGTACACACATGAGTGTACGTGTGTGTGTGTGTGCATGCATGTGTGTGCATGCATGTGTGTGCATGTGTGTGCGTGCATTGTGTGCACGTGTGTGTGTGTGTGTTCCCACACTGAGTGCAGGTGGTTAGGATGCTGGATTCCTGTGGAGCTGGAGGTACAGGCTGCTTGACAGGGCTTCCTGGAAGCAAGCTCTGTTCCTCTGGAAGAGAAGCTACACTCTTACCCACTGAGCCATCTGTCCAGCTCCAGGATCCCTCAATCTGGCTGATGAATATCCCTTTCTCCACAGAAAGGTTGACCCAGCTACAGCTGTCTTCTCTGTGAGGTAGCGACCTCCCTATGGCAGTGTGTTTGAACCTGAAAGGTTGGCATGGCTCCTCCCTGGTGCTGCCATTATGAAGTGCTGGCCTTCCACAGCATTCTTGTTGTGGCATAGAGGCTGCATCTGTCACCGTTAGCTGGCGACATGAGCGTGTTTTAAATTCTCTGTGATGGAAGGAGTGCATGGCTTTTCATCCTTTCCAGGGAATAACTTCACAAAATTGTTTCTTTCAGAAGAATATTTTCATAGTTAGCGGAATTCATTATCCCTGTGGCAGCAGTTCAAGGTATTACTTTCAAGATGCTTCCCTTCTCCCTGCCACTCACTGCCCAGCTTCTAGACAGTGGGCTTGCATTTGGCAGCCTGTTTTCTGGCTTGTACACATCTGACTTTCTCTCTTGGTGGTAAGCATATTTCTGGAGATGATGTGTGGGTTCTGAGTTTAAGCTGACAAGATGTTAATGCCCTCTGCTATTCAAATGCAAATTTTAGGCACAGAGTAAGCCTTTACTTGTTCATTTATTTATTTAGCTATTATTTATTTACGGTCTTTTTGACTCCCGGAGAGTTTACTGTTCTTTTTTGAAGCTTTCAGTCTCCCTTTAAAAGTTCAATATTTGTGACTCTGAGATCAGATGGGGGGTCGGGCGATAGCTAATTCTAAAGTGCTTGGGGTGTGGCATGAGGACCTGAGTTCATATCAGTACCTAGGATAAAAGCTAGGCACTGTGGTTTCAATCACAGCACTGGGTAGGGAGGGACAGGTGGACTTTTGGGGTTTGCTGGTCAGGCAGCCTGTCCATTCACTGAGCACTGGATCCTAGTGGGAGAGAGTGTTCAAAGCACGCGTAGCTCCTGAGGAATGACACTGAGGTTGACATCTGACCTCTACTTGCACCTATGCACACTTGTATATACATGAAGCACACAGACAACACATACAGGCACACAGATACAGACATACAGATGTACAAACACAGGCATACAGACACACACACACACACACAGACAGACAGACACACACACATAGTCAAAAACATACACCTTAATCAGACATCTTCATTAAACAAATCAAGGCAAGCTCCGTGAGTGAAAACTCAATATCTAGTCAGTCGGCTGCGATAAAAGTGGATTTCTTGGAAAAATTTTCTTTATCAGGTTTTCTTTGTGTTAATATCCTCATCTGAAATCCAAGACACATGTATTAGTTTTCTATTGCTGTGTAACAAGCCTAGAAGTTCAACATGACATGCTAACTCCCACCGCCCATGATATCAAAGGTGAATATTTTTTCTGGGTGCCCTGATGAGGAATTTGTTTCCAAGGTCATTGGCAATATTGTTAGAGTTTAGTTTCCCTTTGCTTGTAGATAGCTGGTGTGTGTGTGTGTGTGTGTGTGTGTGTGTGTGTGTGTGCGTGCATGCTACATCACACATGTGAGGTTAGAAGACAAATTCAAGGAGTTAGTTCTTTCTTTCCAACATGTGGGACCTGGGGATCAAACATAGGTTGTCAGGCTTGGTGGCAAGTGCCTTTACCCGCAGAGTCATCTCCCTAGCTCACCAGGTCTTGCTTTCTTGTGGGCAATCACAAGGCTGGTCTCGTTTTTAGGGGCTACTCTTAGGCTCTATTCTATATCTGAGTCATTGTAGTACTCCACAAACCTTACTCATATCTGAATCCTACTCACAGAAGGCAGGTGTGATCTCTCTGGTCTTCACTGTTAACCTGACTGGGTTTAAAATCACCTAGGAGACACACTGTTGTTTGTGAAGATGTTTCAAGGGTGGGTTAATTGAGGCAGGAAGACCAGCTCTCGGTGTAGGTAACATCTTCCACCAAGTGGCCCAGATGTAAAGAGAGCAGTGGTGGTCTGAATATGCTTGGCCCAGGGAGTGGCACAATTTGGAGGTGTGGCCTTGTTGGAGGGAGAATGTCACTGTGGGGGTGGGTGATGAGACCGTTCTCCTTACCACATGGGAGCTAGTCTTCTCCTAGCTGCCTTTGGAATATGAAGTGAAACTCTCAGCTCCTCCAGCCCCACATTTGTCTGGATGCTGCCATGCTCCTGCCTTGATGACAATGGACTAAGCATCTTAACCTGTAAGCCGGTTTTCTTATATGAGAGAGTTGCCTTGATCATGGTGTCTGTTCACAGCAGTAGAACATTAAGACAAGTGCTGAGGATAAAGCATGCTATTTCCTCCTGAGTGTGGCCATTGCTGCTCCTGCCATCTGCTTACATTGCATTTCAGCATCTTCCAATGTGGACTCAGTGCCACCTACACTCCAGGAACACCAGGCTTGCAACATCATATTGGGACTGCTGAAGTGTCCAGTCTCAGTGACAGACAACTTTGCTGGACCAGCCGGCTCCTACTATGTAAGGAAACTCAACCGATTGTGTGTGTGTGTGTGTGTGTGTGTGTGTGTGTGTGTGTGTGTGTAATGTGTGTTCTCTACAGAACCTTGCCTGATACACAAGCCTTGTAGAGGGACATGTGTCATTGGAGAACCATGACTTCTGACAGGCATAGTGGTGACAGTGGCAGAGTGTGACATCCACTTTCTCTGTGTTTTGAAAAGATCTGAGCACAGAGGTCATCCATATAGAATAGAACATGAGCAGAAGTGCTTAATTTTAGAAGACAGGCAGACAATGTTTCCTGCAACCCCCCCATCCCTACCGAAAAATAGGATGATAGAAAGAATAAAAGAAAATACTAGAAAGGTGACTGCCCTCAAAGGTTAGATTTCTCCACGTGTTAGCCATATATTTCTATTGCTACCAAATGGGCTCACCCCTGAAATTCCAGCACTCAGTAGGCTCAGGTAAGGGTATTG
The DNA here is from genome assembly GCF_021556685.1 of Rattus norvegicus. Taxonomy (NCBI): domain Eukaryota; kingdom Metazoa; phylum Chordata; class Mammalia; order Rodentia; family Muridae; genus Rattus; species Rattus norvegicus. Next base: position 119,226,604 of record NC_141541.1, read on the forward strand.
CCATGAGTTCAAGGCTAGTTGGCCTGCATAGTCAGAGCTTGTCTTAAACAAAATAAGCCAGACAACCAACCAACCAACACCAACCAACACCAACCAACCAACCAACACCAACCAACCAACACCAACCAACCAACCAACCAACACCAACCAACCAACCAACCAACACCAACCAACCAACACCAACCAACCAATCAACCAACCAACCAACACCAACCAACACCAACCAACCAACCAACCAACCAACCAACCAACCAACACCAACCAACACCAACCAACACCAACCAACCAACACCAACCAACCAATCAACCAACCAACCAACCAACCAACACCAACCAACACCAACCAACCAACCAACCAACCAATCAACCAACCAACCAACCAACCAACACCAACCAACCAACCAACCAAGTAACCAAACAGCCAAGCAACCGACCAACCGGCCAACCAACCAATAAGAAATAATGCACATCCACTTTGTGTTCCATGTCCCAGACTCTCTGAGCACAGGGATAACTGGGACTTTGGTCTTTTTGCCCTCTGTGCGTCTGTGCTACATGAGTGCTGCAGAGGCAAGAAGGGAGTGTCAGATCCCCTTGAGCTGGAGCCATAGCCGATTAAGAGCTGTCTAATATGGACACTAGGAACTGAACTGAGGTCCTCTGGAAGAGCAGCAAGTGCTTTTAACCACTGAGCCATCTCTCCAGCCCCAGGTTGGCACAGTTTTTAAGATCTTGCTTTTCTTACCCCTTGGATAGCTGCCAGGCAATTTCTTAACTTACTTTTGTGTTGGATGGGACACTGAAGTCAGAGGACAGAATGAAAGAAAGAGACTTTCTTGTCCCTATCTGTCAGATTACCACAGGAGGGAGATTCCTGCATGCCATGCCTCTGTGGAGTGGGCCAGTGTTTCTTTCTACTGTGATCATTAATCTACTGGCAAATACCCAGTCCTGTAGTGCAGTTGGCTTGGATTTGGCCATTAATAATATGCAACCTTTTCTCTTATAAGCTGTTTGCATGACTGGGAAGACACTTGCCTTATTCTCTCATCCATGAACCCTTCCAAGCTCAGGAGCACCCATTTTATACAGAAACACGCTTTGGTTCCCAAAAGTTAAATTGCAAATGTCACATTGTGCAATTGATGTTCAACTTAGGTCTTTAAAAACCCATTTCTGAAGAAAGAGATCCAATTAGACTAGATTTTGTGGCATTACATATTAGGATAAGTTGTTTTAATTAATGTATTATTTCAGTTGATAAACGAGGTCAGGCTACTTGGACAGAAAGGAACACTTATTGACTGATTAGATTGTGAAGATTGACTGGCATTGCAGATAGGGAATAGGAAATCACCTGCCAAGATTTATCTGATATTTCAGTTTTGATGGTAATGGAAAGTACTTTATCTCCCAATACTGCTTAGAACAGATGTGCTCAAAATCGCATCGTCCCATTCCTTCCTGAGTATATTGTCTAAACAAAGTATTCACAAAACAATGAGAGTATCAGGTGTAGCTGAGTGCAATTGGTAGCCACGTCATAGATCTTGGTAAAGTCTCTCCTGTCCTAGGATGTCTAGAAACAGAAATGTGAGTGAAGTGACTATAGCAAACTCCTTAGAAAACATGCAAATACAATTCCCTGTTCCTCACTCACAGTGAAATTGAAAGAAGATGGAATTAAGCTGTCAATGCTGGATCCCCGTGACGGTTTGCATATGTTTGGCCCAGGGAGTAGCACTATTAGAAGGTGTGTTGGACGAAAAGTCTGTCAATGTGGGGGTGGGCTTGGAGACCCTCCTCCTAGCTGCCTGGGGATGCTCAATCTGTTCCTGGCTTCCTTTGGGTGAAGATGTAGAACTCAGCTCCTGCACCATGCCTGCCTGGATGCTGTGATGCTGCCCTGTTTCTGCCTTGATGATAATGGACTGAACCTCTGAACCTGTAAGCCAGCCCCAATTAAATGTTGTCCTTTATAAAACTCATGTTCATCATAGTGTCTGTTCACATCAATAAGACACTAACTAAGAAAATCCCCAATTTCTGAGTTAACCCCAAGAATACCGTAGAGTAGATGCAAGGTGTATCATGCAAATTTGAAGCCATTTCACCAGGTCTGGGCATGTGACTCACTTGGTAGAAGACTTCCCTGCTGCACATGAAGGCTTGGTTTCTGTCCCCAGCACCGCATTAATGGGTGTGGTGGTGCACTTCTGTAAGCTCAAGGCCAGCCAGGGCTACCTGAGATCTTGTCCCAGGGAGAGAGAGAGAGGTAGGGCCAGGGAGTCAGTCTCACACTGAACTCCTATAATGCTGGCATTATGGTAGGATTCAGTAGTTCTACCTACAGCCGCCTGAAGATGTGAGGATTTACTGTTCTCTTATTCCTCGGTGGAAGTGTTCCAGATCACCAGATGTGCCTGGTGACTTGATGATGGAGGACCCAGCATGCATGTTCTTATCCTACAGATGTGGTCCCAATTTGATCAACCTTCAGTGAAGAGGTTACGGAGAACATAGAAATTCTGTAGGGTTTTCTTTCTGGCTGGCATTCAAGCAAGATGTTTCTTGGCTATGAGGAGGGCCACATCTCATCAAAGCAATGACAGATGGTGGGAGATCAAATCCAGGCTCATGCCCAGGGGGTAATACCTAGAATGCTTATGAAATTGTTTAACTTTCATCATGGCGTGTAATGCAGAGAATGATGGGTAGGTGTTGGCATTCCTAAGGTACTTACCATGGTGCCATTCAGTGGATTACAGTGTCAGTGAGTTGTAATTTAAAAACAATGAGAGAAAAAAATCTTCTAGGGGGAAATCCTTGGAGCTTGTTGAGACAGGAGCGATGTGTTTAACCAACTCAATCATTCCTACAGGTCACTGCCATATGAGCTGCTCCCTGCTCTTGACACCCATCACAGACCCCCATTCCTTGGGCTCTTAGCATTTTCTCATGGATTTGGGATGTAGAGAGAGTGATGCTATTTTCCTTGTGGCTGACTACAAACTTGTTATTTCTGAGAGTCAATAGATGTGACAAAATAATAATAATAATAATAATAATAATAATAATAATAATAATAATAATAATTTTTGTTGCAATTTAGGGATAAGAGAACTGTGGCTTTGAGTCTCATGACCTCGCACTGACCTTGGAAAATTGCTACAGTTGTCTTTCATTAGATAAATGGAGAGCTGCAATTGGGCTTCTGAATATAGAGTCTTTGTGAGACTACTACTGACTGGGCCTTCCTGTTATTTTTCACAGTAGAATGTAGCCCTCACTGAAATCTGACCATGCTAACTCCTATGGCAATGGGTTGTAAAGTACTCACAGCATTCTTATTCCACTAGGACCACCCAAGGAAGCCCCTCAGTGTCAGCTTCTATGACCATGCATCTGTTGTGTGGTGGCCTCTATAACCTGTGCTGGCTACATTTATGTCAGCTTGACACAAGCAAGAGTCATATTGGAAGAAAGAGTTTCAACTGAGCAAATGCCCCCCACCAGATTGGCCAGTGGGAAGCCTTTGGTGCATTTTCTTGATTGATGATTGATGTGGGAGGGCCCAGCTCACTGGGTGCTATAAAGAAAGCAGGTCTGCAAGCCAGGTAGAGCAGCCCGTAAGCAGTGTTCCTTCATGGCTTCTGCTCCAGTTCCTGCCTCAAGGTTCCTGCTTTGCCTTGAGTCATCCCTGCCCTGTTTGTGTTCCTGCCCTGACTCCCTTCAGTGGTAGATGATAATGTGGAGCTGTAAGCTGTAATAAACCCATTACTCCTCTAAACTTTTTCTGGTTACAGTGTTTTATCAGAGGAATGGGAATTCTAAGAGAGTGTCTATTTGAAAGGTAATGATAATTATATTTAATTCTTTGCATGCATGTGTGCATGTCCCCACCTTTCTTTCTCCCTATCCTTCTCTCCCCCCACCCGTGTATGTGTGTGTGTGTGTGTGCGCGCGCGCGTGCGTGCACGCTCGCATGCTTACATACAAACACCAGAGGTTGGTGTTGGGTGTCTTCCTCAATCAATTCTCCATCTTGAGGTAAGGTTTCTTAGCCTAGAGCTCACTGTTTGGCAGGTCTGACTGGCTAGTGAGCCCACGGTCCTCTTGTCTCTGCCTCCACAGCACTGCGATGGCTGGCATGTGCTATTGCACCCTGGTTTCATTTACTTGGGTGCCTGGGACCAAGTTCAGGTCCTCCCGCTTCTGCCCCACCTTTAGGACTGAGTCCTGTCTCCTGCCCTGAGATGGTGAAGATTAAAGAGACAGCTACCACGGTGCTCAGGCAGTGACCAGTCACCCTCCAGTTCTTCCAGGCAGGAGATGACCTTGGGGTGAAACTCTCAATGCGTTGATGGGCGGAGGGGATGCTCGGGGCTAATCGTCTCAAGGGTGTGAGTATAGAGTGAGAGTAAACAAAGCAGACAGTGTCGACTGCTTATCACAGTTATTTGGGTTACAAAGACTCTATTTTCAACATCTTATAGTTTTTAACTTCCCAGTTTTCAGAAGGAAAGGGTGTGATTTGTTCTGTGGAGTTTCAGTTACTCATACGACTCCCAAGGGGCTTTGCTCTCTGAAGAACCATTTTATCTCTAGGATGCTGCTGGATTTTAACACCACAGTTGTCACGGTTTGGATCTTAAATGTTCCCCTCCAAGCCCATGTGTTGAAGGTTTGGTCTCCAGCTAATGGCTCTGGGGGTTGTGCAAACTATAAAGTATGAAGCTCAATTGGAGGTGGGAGGTCACTGGGAGCTTGATTTTAAGAGTGTACCTTGTGCCTGTTCTCCATCTGTTTCCTGGATGCTATGAAGTGAGCGCCTTTACCCCAGCACCATGCCCATTCTACAGATTGTTCTGCCTCAGTGCTGGCCTACAGTGATGGGGCCAATTGGTCACAGGAACCTTTGAGACCATGAACCCCATGAGTCTTTCCTACTTGATGTTGATTGCCTTACTGTTTTGTCTCAGCATCAGGTAACTTGGGTAACAAACGCAAGATACATGCATTAGGAAAACTGATTGTGAATAGCAGTAATCCAGACATGGGATGGCTCTACAATGCTATTCTAAGTTTCCAGTCTGTATTTTCATTTATCTGCATAGTAGATGTTTGAGTGGGTAACTTTGGCCTGAGACTAATGTCCAGGGATCTTCAGGTGACATTTTGGGAACCTTAGTGTATCTTTAGCATTCCGGATACTCTTCTTTCCAGCACAAGTGGCTTGTCTAAACTTCACTGATTCTCCCAAGAATAGGGATGTTTGGGGAATTTGTATTCTTGAGAACAGAACCACTTCCCTGTTATTATCACAAAATTACTAATAATGCAGAACTGGATCTGATGATAAGAATGCCCACGGTGGCTCTGTTTACGACAAAAAAATTAAACCAGTGCTTATGTATAATTATTGAGATACAAATCTCTTCACAGTTCATGCAATAGCCACCCCACCTTCCCGACGTTTCAATGTCATCCTGGAAAGCAACATCAGTCCTGCAAACATCTCTGAAGGGCATCTTGAATGGCATTGAAAATGACGGTCATGAGAAGACCCAGGAAGCAAAGGAGTACATAGCTGTAAAATGTAAATAATGATAATAATAATAATAACAATAATTCCCAACACAATAGGAACCATCTTGAATGAGGGTGACCGGCCACAGTGGTGTGTCTCTTGAATGTTTCCACTTATAAGTGAGGAGAGTGAATGTGTGCTCCTAGGCGATAGTGGGGTGGTCTGAGAAAGGAATCTAGACCCATGGTAATAATTTTTGTCTGAATTAAATCAAGTCCTAGGGTTTCATATTTAAAGTTTAATGTATATGATACAATGTTCTCCCTAATAATTTATCCTTCAGTTTAATATTTATGAAGTTCAAAGTTATTACTATCAAATAAAATCGATGGCTCAGAACGATCACTGTACTAACCATGGACTTCGAGGAACCCGTGGGCTTCTTCCAGGATATCCACTGCTCTGGTTTACAGCTTAAAGTTGAGTGTAATTTCTACTCTATTAGGCAGTCCTTGCAGTATGACTTAGAAGTAGTGCCTATGATGACCCTGGAGAAAATGCCAGCCTCTCTCTGAGAGGTTGGGGTGCTAGCTCTGTAGCTCACTGGGAGCAAAGAGGAGCCTGAGATGGATGAAGGGAAGAAAGGAGAGGCTGCTCTGAGGAGCAGTGTGGGGGTGACACAAAGCACTGGTCGTAGCCTGGGTCCTGGTGAAGGGAGATCTGCTCAGCTCCACCCCAGCAAGGACTTGGCCAATCACACTGAAATCCGGCCTGGTTAGAGGATGCTCTAGGAGATGAAGTTGTGCAGCCCAGATAAAACTCGAGGACCAGGTGGTCATTCTAACTGTAGCCATAGTTGAGCTGAGTAGAAACAAGGCCTAGTCCAGCGACGTGGGGCTATCTTCTACGGAGACAGAGATCTCCTGCTTCTAGGAAAGCAGAGCTCAGCCTGTCATTTAGGTCCAGGGCAGAATTTCTCACTTGGTGCCAGACACCATACTGGGACACTTAGGAGAGTTTGGCAGGAGGAACCATGTGGCTAGGCTGGTACTTAGTGGAGGAGTAGACTCCATTCATCTGTTGTTTAAAAATTAGAGATTCCTACCCTACAGTCAAGAGCTGGGAAGAAAGCTTCTCAACTTGATCAGAACGAAAGCCATTGGTTGTCTTTGGACTTTACTAGTTTTAGGATGGTGCCAGGACTAGGCCTGTGTCAGATTCTGGAGGTGAAGAGTCCTGTGGCCAGCAGAAAGGGGAAGAGTGGAAAGGAGGGAACATGGAAGGCAAAGACTGAGGGAGACACCAGCTAAGAGACAATGGAAAGGTTTACCCAGAAGTGCCTGTGTTTCAGGCAGACATGTGGCACAGGACAGCAAGAAGCTGGCCAAGTGTTCAGTGCTGGCTCAACGTGATGATACAAGGCAAGGTTTTGTTAAGAATAAAATTGTTCAGACATAGATAAGAGTCATACACTCAGGATCATCTTGAAGAGGCCAAGAGGGATGCGTGATTTCACACAGTTTCATAGTTCATTACAGTGGCTTGGTCTTCCAAGGCATGTGGGTGACCGTTACATGTTAAAACTCATGATACAAGATGTCGAGAGTGTTCTGACTGTGCTTTAACTGTAATGTGTATATTTAAAACAGATATATAGATACTGTATGAAAGTGTTGCATTCTGCCCCTAAATATCCTTGAAAATTTTACATAATTAAAGTAGGGACTGGGATACATCTCAGTTGCTGGCACATTTGCTGAGCATTCATGAAGCCCTGGGTTCGAATCGAGCACCACATAAAACTGGGTATGGTATGTAGAGAAAATCTCTTGTGTACTGTATGGATGCAACAGCTGTCAATTAAAGCTGGTTGGCCTGTAGCTGGGGCAGGAAATAGAACGTGGCACATCCGGGAAGCAGTATGGATTCTGGGAGAGAGGAATCGGCCCACAGAGAGAGGAGGATGATTGCATGCAGCTAAGAACCAGGTAACTACACGTGGCAAAACTTAGGTCAGAGTGAATGGGATGTTAACTTATGAGACGGTCAGAGAACAGCCAAAACTTATGGCCAAGGTGTTTGTTTATATATTTTGAACCACAGAGTTGCTGTTTTTGGAGCTTGGGGTGGGGAGGAAAACATGCATTTTACAGAGGTGGTGCATGCCTGTAATCCCAGCATGGGGGAAGAGGAAGGAGGATCAGAAGTTTGTCGTTTGCAGTTGCACAGAGAGTTCATGGCTAGCCTGGGGTGAGACCCTGTTGCAAAGACTAAAAAGGCAGGTGAAGGGATAATTTTGAAGGCTCCTACTTTGCACCAAATGTATTCTGCTGGTGTGCTTGCAGGGTTGTTTAGTATTTTCCACCATCCCTTTAGTTTAGACAATGAGTCCACTACCACCACCACCACCACCAATCACCATCACCTCCACCATCATCACCACCATCACCACCATCATGACCACCAGCACCACCACCATCACCAGCACCACCACCATCACCATCACCACCATCATTACCACTGCTATTATTGCCATAATTAACTGGTTAGATCTCCTGCTGGTAACACAGTTGTTTTTTGTTTTCTTTCTTTCTTTTTTTTTTTTTTTCCGGAGATGGGGACCAAACCCAGGGCTTTGTGCTTGCTAGGCAAGCGCTCTACCACTGAGCTAAATCCCCAACCCCCAACACAGTTGTTTTAAGTTCATGTGTGCAACAACCATGCCATGACCAGAGGACAGCATTTCACAGCACATGCTCCTATGCCCCAGCTCTTGAATTCTTGTGATATTCCCCGAGCCTTGTGGGGAGGAGGTTGATGTAGATGCTCCATCCACAGCTAAGTATCCACAGTCACCCACTCCCAGCACACTGAATCTCACTGGGGCTGAGAGCAGCACAGATCTATGGGTAAAAATAATATTCAGAATGCAGGTTGATACCATGACCGTCCAGAAAAGCACCGAAAGAAAGGTTTCTGCCTTGGCTACATGACTTAATTGGGTGTGATATTTCTGATACCCTTAGTTGTTGCTTTTCCTGTTTCCATTACAGAGTCAGGGAATCAGCCTGACCACAGGCAGGGGGGCGCTTTGTAAGAAATAAGGGACAGATATCCTTACTCCTGGAGTCTGCTCCCAATAAATGTAAATGGCATATAATAATTTATCAGTTTAATTTACCTTATGAAGTTGTAGACCCCCCCCTTTTAATTTTAGGGACAAAACAGCTCTGTGATCTGTGCTTCTGGATCCTGGGCAGTAGCTGAGGCCTCCCTAACATTTGGTGAGACTCCTTTTATCCAGGGAGTATCCATCCATTTTGCATTGGATGAGAGTAGAAATCAGCGTTTTGTAGTATTTCTCATTTCTCTGCCTCCTATCTCACCCTTCATTTACTGGCTGGGCTACAGACAAAAGCACTCTTGTCCTGGGAGGTGGGAAGGGAGTTGTGGGGGTGGAACCAGCATCCTGTGGCAGTCTTTAGAATATGGAGCACATTTAAGGGGTGCTGGGCAGCAAACGGGTTTGTACACAGGAATCCACATCAATGTATAACCATCCCAAAGGCTGCTGTGAAAGGTTCCCATTACCTCTCTAGTCTAGTTTCCTGCTGGGAACCTTGTATTTACTTGAGCCCAACTCTTACCACTCTGCCCATTCCCCATGAACACTCCTGGGTAGTGACGTTTCTGATGTGCCTCCTGACTCTGCTTCCTAGTCCTTTTGACATTGAGTTCCTCTTTGGGGCTTCCTAGCTGGCAAGCATCTGCTGATGGACTGGACCATAGCATTGTGAACCTGTGTGGAGGGAGCAATAGCTGGGAGCACCCTGGTGTGGCCTCTATCTCCTGGGCATAGAATTTGGGACCCACTCGGGGAGGGGACAAGGAGGACATGAACTCCGTGGATGGAAACAGGCGGACACCATTCCCTGCTAAGCAAAGAACAAGAATATTTTTATACCCCTACCCGTTTTTTATTACAAGTCATTGGTTTAAAACAATTTCTGAGCCCAGTGGAGACCCCTGTTTCTTGGCTTTATTGACATCCCGTGGGGTAGGAACACCATGAACTGACTATGCATTCATCTAGCAGATGGCTTGTCATGCCGTGCTTGGGTTCTCAGTGGGTTTGGCTTTAGTGTTAAGAGTTAGGAACTGGGGGCTGGGGATTTAGCTCAGTGGTAGAGCGCTTACCTAGGAAGCGCAAGGCCCTGGGTTCGGTCCCCAGCTCCGAAAAAAAGAACCAAAAAAAAAAAAAAAAAAGAGTTAGGAACTGAAGGGAATCTTTAGGACTCCTTTCGGCTTCTCCTGGAAGAGCAGAGTTTATTCCTGTGGGTCATCTTTTGTTTGCTGATGAGAGCGCAATGTGTTCATGCTAATTGGATCCGTCTGTTTGGAAGTATTTTCTGCTATCAAATGAATGCAAAACCAACAACTATTATTTACAAGAGCTTCGAGCAGAAATACACTCCTCATGAATGAATATAAAGTTAATTTTGTTTGGAAACAGCAGAATTTTAAGAGGAAAGACACAAATGTCTGTCAGCTTCTTTGCCATCTGCATGGTTTTGAAGGCATTAAGCATTCTCCTGTGTTGCTCCAAGTGTGGGGTTCTTGGGGCTTTGGTTGAGTCTCCTTTGTAAAAGAGACAAATGTCTGTTTACTTGGACTTTTTTTTTTCTTTTTGAAGAAACAAAGGGTTGGAAGACCAATCAGGCGGGAGGCCAGCGCTGCTCCAGACGTGGTCTGAGGACTATAGTCTGGAGGCTGTGTGACTCACCCTGGAGGAGCTAGAGGACTGTAGAAATGAACCGAACCCTGCAAACTGCTACCGCCACAGCCACACCCAACATGTGACTTGTGGTTTCTGTTCTTGAAGGGAGGGTAGATGGTTCTAGAAGGTTCTGGTAGCCAAGCTGCGTGGTGAATCATGTGAGGTAAAGAAGACATTAGAACCGAAAGGCAGATGTCTGGGGCTCCTCAAAAAGGAGCCTTTGTCTTCTAATTCTTCCAATACATTTCTTGTAACTCAACCCAGAAGTCATTTAGATGTGTAATCTACCCTGTGAATAGCTGCCATCTACTTCAGGTTTTAAATGTCTTTAGCACATTGAAAGTTATTTTAAAAAAATATTTATTATTATTTTTTTGACAAGGTCTGGAAGGATGACTGCAAAAATGTAAAAAAAAGGCTTTATAGGTTGGACTATCCAAAATGACCTGGAGACTTTTTAAAATTTGTTCTGCCTTTTGTCTCATTTTTTGTGGTACAGGCTTACATAAAGTCATTCATATAGCTCTGGGATGCTTTAACAATGCTCCCCCAGCGCCTACCACCCTCCCTTTCTCTTCCTTCTGATTCCTGCTAAGGTAGTCCCTCTGTTCCCACACATGTATCTGCTTCTGTTTTCACGTTATTAAGTATACACGTGATTTTCTGTCTCCATCAAAAATCCTGAAACTGCCAAAGTGACAGACAGACCACTTAGTATTTATCTTTCTGGAATAAATTTAATTCACTTTCCTGCAGATGATATGACTTTGTTCTTCTGAGTAGGGAAAGACTATGGACTGTGGAGAGAAGGCTTAGAGCTGAGGTAATAATCTGTTCTTGTAGAGGACCAGAATTTGGCTCCCAACACACACATCCAGCAGCTGATAGCTACCTGTAACTCTGTCTCCAGGGATCCGTTGCCTTCTTCTGGTCTCTGCAGGTACTGTATTTGTGTGCGTATACACACACACACACACACACACACACACATGCATATACATAATAAAAAATAAATCTTTAGAACTATTTGATTTTATGTGTATAATTGTCTTATATATATGTATATATTATGTGTATAATTGTCTTATATATGTATGTATATATGTATGTATGTATATATATATACACACACACACACATATATATATATTACTTTTCTTTACCAATTTCTGAATCAATTGAAAGGAAAATTATACAGATTTAAGGTTTAAAAATATGAAGTTAAAAGAGTATGTTTCAAAATTCACAACCTCAGGACTAAACACTGTGAAAAGCAAGTCCAGGCTGCCCCGCCCTGCCGCTAGAACTAACAGACCATAAAAGGAAAGGAATGCAGAACAGACCAGGAGTACCGGATCTGACTCACAGTCCACCTGGCAGGAAGAGATAAGCCCCTAGCCCCCGACATCCAGGACGCCCCAAACCTGCCAATGTGTGTAGCTATACCTTATTACCTCGTCATGTGAAATAGCCAATCATATGTGAACATGTCTATGTGCCTCGTTTGAATCCACCAATCCCCGTAACTATGCATCTGCTTCTGTATGCCTGCTTCTGCTTCCCCAATCCCTATAAAAGCCCCATGCTGGAGCTGCTGGGCGCGCAAGTCCTCCGAAGAGACTGTGTGCCCGCAGGTACCTGTGTTTTCCAATAAACCCTCTTGCTGATTGCATCCGAGTGGACTCGGCTCGGTCATTGGGTGCTTGGGACTCCTCCTGAGGGAAAGGTCCTCTCCGGGGGTCTTTCACAATAGGTTTGGTTCTGTGACTTAAGTTTTCTGTGACTTGGGCTGCTATGAACATCAATGTGAAAGCGTCTTTTTCTGCATGTTGAGCTGCCTTCCTTTGGGAATCTCATCTTAGTTCTCAGTACCAAGGGGAACTATGGAACACACACAAACCTACAGAGACAGACAGAAGTCTGTTGAGTGATGAATGGGCCATCAAGTCAATTAGGAAGGAAAATGTCAAGTTCCTAAAACTGAATGGGAACAGAATATACCCTGTGTGGGGGATGGGAGTATGTAAATGTTGTCTGAGGTTCTTGGTGACCTGAGAGTCTCTGCCTCAGGATCTTCAGTGCTAAGGTCTTGCTGACCACAATGCATCTGATTCTTGTTCGTGGGGCTGTTTGTTCCAGCAGCTCAAGTGAGCTGTCCACGTCCGTAGCTGCTTCACTCAGAACTGACCACAGGGTCGTTTTCTAACACGAGCTGAACACAGGGGCTCTGAGGAGGGCTAGCAGCACATTGATTGTGTGTTTCCAGTTTTATTTTCACGGACAATGCCAGGTGCTCATTACGAGGAGCTTTGGGCAGTTGGCTTCCCAGGATGCACTTGGATAAAGTAGTTGACGTGTTTGGCATATTTGACTCACTTGTCTGGACCATGTCAACAGCTGAATGGAGTTAACAGTTGTGTCCACCTGCAGCCTTTTGGGTATTAGTTCAGTGCAGAAGAGGAAAACATGTCTGGATTGGAGGTCAATCTCCCTCCTTTAAGCCCAGCCTTTCTAGCCCATCCCCCACCCTTTTCACATAGATCCAATATAAAAAATCCCCAGTTCAATGCAGGAGTCTTTACCTCAGTAGTTCTAGGGACTTTTTCATGGGACGATCTCATTTGGGCAACCTACAGGCTTACTTTTCCACCAGCAGGCAGCTTGGAGGCCATCGCATACAGTTGGCTTGCATTCCCGAAGCAGATCTCCTCTCACACGGAATGAGCATTCTGCTCAAAATTTTTGGGTGAGATGAAAAAGAGGGTTCTTCTACATTGCAAAATATGGCAGAATCTTAGCAAACCAGATGTGTAAAGCAGCTTTATCCCAAACCCACAGCTTCTGGGCTCCTGTATTTTTCTGGAGGAAATTTCTTGTATTTTAATTGCCAGGTCAGTCTGCCCACTGTCTACCCAGTGCAAGCCCTGCTTTGTCTGGCCAGTGGTCGCTTGTTGCTTTTATTTTGTTTTTGACTCTTTATTTTGTTTATCTTTCATTTTTAAAGATAAATAAATCTATGATTTATTTGTCATAGTTTGAATATGCTTGGCCGAGGCCGAGGGAGTGGCACTATTAGAAGGTGTGGCCCTGTTAGAGTAGGTGTGGCCCTGTTGGAGTAGGTGTCACTATGGGTGTGGGCTTAAGACCCTCATCTTAGCTGCCAGGAAGTTAGTCTTCCACTAGCAGCCTTCAGATGAAGATGTAGAACTCTCAGCTCCTCCTGCACCCTGCCTGCCTGGGTGCTGCCATGTTCCTGCCTTGATGATAATGGACTGAACCTCTGAACCCGTAAACCAGCCTCAACTAAATGTTGTCCTTATAAGAGTTGCCTTGGTCACGGTATCTGTTCACAGCAGGAAAACCCTAACTAAGACATTATTCTTTCTGTGGAGTGCTCAATCCTAAAGGGACATCTGTACCACACCCGCTCCTCGCAAGTTCTCAGGGATCACCATGGAGGAGGGAATTTTTCATTCCAACCCTACCACGGACGTAGTGGTTGAGTGTTGCAAAGTAGTGTTTTTCCAAAAAGGAAAGGGTATTGTACATGCAAACTGTCAGACAGCTGTTATTGCATGCATAAGACTTGGACAAGATCAAGCCAGCCAAAATCTCAGCATGGATGGGGCTCATGAAGAGCTATCCCGGCTGAGGGGCTACTGGCGACTGATGACTGCTTGTGGAGGGAGAGTTTCCCCACTTTCGATACAGCCCCTGCTAGGCTGCCTATGGTATAGTGAATGGCCCTGAACTTACGTATACACTGGTGGTACTTAGAGGGACCCAATGCCTTTTTTTTTCTTTTTAAGAGCACTTGAAATTAGGAGGGGAAGGTGGTTGTGGGGATGTGGGAGGAGTTGGAAGGTAAGTGCGGAGGGTCAGATTTGAACATCTTATATCCACGTATAAAATTCTCAAACAATAAAATAATTCTACACAAAGATATTTACTCTTTGACAGTTTTTATTCGTGTGTATAATATAGTTAGATTTGATCATTTATACGTGCTGCCCTCTGATATCCTCCTTGAACTCTGGCTGAATCCTTCTCTTTATTGATGCTAAATTTTCACGTTTAAAGTCCCCGCCATCAATGCTGCTTATTAAGATATTTGTTCATAAATGCCTCTTTTTTCCTAGACTAGAATTGGCTATGAAGAAGGTAGGATTCCCACTCACTGTTGTGGGTGTAATGGACCTAAAGGGGAGGTTACTGCTTTTGTCCTTGTCCTTGTCTCTCTCAGCAGCAATGTGGAGCTTGTGTGCTCCCAAACTCCTCTGTATGTAGACATTGTTCAGAAACCCACAGCTTCCCCAGCCTGTGATCTGGTGTAATCATTCTTTTCCTTGATGGCTTCCTATATCTCGCTCTCTTGTGATTTCTTGCTTATTGAACAGGCAAGAGGCCTTGTTCACACTCTGAAGAAGCTGAAAGGCTTGTTGCACCCATAGACAGATGCTCATTTCATCCTACTACATAGGTCAGAAGGACCTTGTAACCTAGGCAGAAAGGGCCAGGGATTCATAAAGGGCCTTACTGAAAACCAGTTGGAACTACAGAGTAGGGGCAAGCCTGTGTCCTTCAAAGTATGGTGGACCACGGCGAGCACTAACTGGCTATGGAAGATGAAACCAGCCAGTCAGGTGCCGAGCCAGAGCAAGGATGGATCTGGAGAACAGGATCCGGGTCTTCAGGCATGCAGCAAAGCTGGGAGAGGAGGCAGAAGAAGGTAAGGGCCCAGTATATCTGTGCCTTTTATTCACCAGCTCTCATGATAGTCTTGGGTGCTCTAGCCCTGACAATGGTCTTGAGAGGATGTTTGCTCCCACTTCAGACTTCAGATGGATAGAAACAGGTGCATTCGAATCACAGCACACTCGGTATCCCTATCTTCTCTATAGAATTAGGGGAGGGGTTTCTTACAAGGTGCTTATACCGGCTGCTATCCACTGCACAGGGAGAGCTTAGTGTAACTCCGGAATCAGGGAGGGGAGCTGTGCTGAAATTTGGCTTTGCATTTTGTTAGGGCCACAGTAAAATGCAGGACCCAGGGAGTTATAAAACACATGTATTGTAAAACAGTTCAGCTAATGTTAAAAGGTCAAGTCAGCAGATGACTTGCTCTTCCGGGTTGGGTGACAAAATTTCATAATGAGTTCTGAGAGACTGACAGGTCTGCCACATGGTTCACTTCATCTGGACACGTGAGGCAGGCCTTTAAGTCAACTTTACAAGTATTTCTCTGCATTTGCTTGCTTCTCAGTCCCCTTCCCCCCATCTGTTTGACAGTGTAATAGTTCTGGGCTGGGGCTCTGCTATGACCTCGTTTTGGCTCCTCTTCTATTAGCTATCAAACTTCCGGGTGACATATTTGCTAATGGTTTAGTGAGCGAAGGGACTAGCAGGTATAGTTGCTTTCCATAGTCACCGAGAGGGTCGTTTTCTGGGTCTTTGCTCAGATAGATCTGCTCTGTGCTGAAATTGCCAAGTCACAGAGGATGATTTAGCAGCCATGGGGAAAGTCAGAGCTGCATGGTACACCCTCAGAAACGACTGTCTTACTCACCGTTGTTCAGACTTAATCGGGAGAGAGCAGGGCAGTGACAACGCCCCTTATCTCCAACGGAAGCAGAGCAGGGTAGGGCAGCTCAACAAATTAGGAGAGATCCAGAAACAACAAGCACCACTGGCCTCATTGGGTGCCCTTTTTATTTATTCCTGACAAATGTGATTTATGGAGCCCAGTTCCTTTGTCCTAGTAAAGAATGGAGCTATTGGCCTCATGTCCCGACACCATAATTTTGTTTTAAACCATTCTGTCGATTCCTATGCATTTTCTGCCCACAATCTATGCACTTCTTTGTCAGTTCCATAAATCATTATAGATAAGCAAATCCCTCTTTTAACCTTTTTGGAAAGATAACATGACCAATACTTTCTGAACATATTCCCCTGAGCATGGCTGTGGGGAGATAAATGCAGTCTGTCTTGATGGCACTCTATCACACAATGGCATGATTTATGGAGGGGAGCGGGGTGTTCAGTGGGGCTCACCCAAGACTTTTCAAAGGGTGTGTGTGTGTGTGTGTGTGTGTGTGTGTGTGTGTGTGCCCGTGCGCATGTATGTCCTACGGTGAAGATTTCTGCAGTTGCTTCTATACATCATAACTGGGCAAAAGTAGAAGTTTTAGCCAGGGATAGAAACTTTAGTTTTAAAAATATATATGTGTATATTTATGTAGGTATGTAAACTTAAGATATTTATTTATTCGGTGTATGAATGTGTATGTGTGTGTGTGTGTGTTTGACTGTTCATGAGTGTATGAGTGTATGTGTGTGAGGTGCATGTGGAGACCAGCCTTGGGCGTTGTTTATCAGGACACCAGTTTTAAAGCATGGGTTCTAGGGCTTGAACTCAGATCCCTGTGCACCGTACACACTTCACCCGAGCTCTCCCCAGCTCCTGTTTGCTGCTTTGTTTGTTTGATTCTCTGCATTTCCATTGACTCCATCAAAAAGCCTCAACCAAGGAGCCTTCTTACATCTTCCAAAGACACGCACTTGGAGTGAACCTTTAGAATGAAGTGAGTTTAATTGAGATACAGAGAGAAGTGAGCGTGTGTGGCCCATGGGAAGAGCCCTCTCCTATATCTTAACTGCATAATTTTTTTTTTAAAAATGCTTTGCTGTAGAATCATGTGTCCGAAATCGAGTCAGTGGAGACCCAGGCTGTGGTGTGAGGCTCAGTTTACAGATTTGGGAAGGTCCTCTCCCCTCCTGTCCCCTCCTGTCCCCTCCCCTCCCCCTCTCCCCTCTCCTCCCCCTCCCCTCCCCTCCCTTCCTCAGCACACAGCCATGACAGCTCCTGTGGAGTCTCTTTCATCACTCCACTTTAGTACATGCTCTGTCCATCCTTGTCATTCACTTCCTCTTCCCAGTGGCCCCTGCTCTTTTAAGTTTTCCCATCAATTTAGCAGCAACGATGGTAACAAATTCTCTTTGTTTCTGTGTACACCGAATTAAAAGGCCTTGAAACCTGATACTGATATCCCAGTAATCCTTCATTTTACTTTAAAATTTGCGAAACTAACACAGCTTTTCTATTTATGAAAAGGCAATTTATTCATTTTTTTCCCCCTGCCCGAATCTACCTTGGCAAACCATCGAGTTTGCTGGGGTTGTTGATAGGAGCTGAGAAACTCAGACGAGGTTACATCACCAAGAGTCCAAACCACTGTCCAAATCACTGATAGCTACGCCAGCAGACAGCAACAAATATGGCCAATGGTTTAGCCCATGAGCCTCATGGATCATTAAGTCTCATGGGCATCTTTCGCTCTTCCTGGGCAAATGATAACAGGTCCCATCTGCTGAGTCTCAGGAGTGAGAGCACAGCTTCTCCTATTCAAGAACACACTGGTCACTTCCAACCTGAAGGAAACAAAACAAACCCAAGACTTGTTCTAGCATTTCTCTCTCTCTCTCTCTCTCTCTCTCTCTCTCTCTCTCTCTCTCTCTCTTTCTCATAATCATTATCATCATCATTTCCTCCACATTACGTAATTACCCTCAGCAAGTACTGTGTCTACTGTCTTACCGGAGTCTATAATAAAATCCCCCATTCTGCTGAATCCTAGCGATTCATTTTTTATTAAATAGTTTGCTTAAGTGAAAGGGTAATAAGAACTACCCATGACCCTACATGTGCAGACTGCTACCAAGACTGATTTACATGTTTCCAGAAACTTAAAAGTACATATGTGTTTATAATGCTCAGGATATGGAATTAAACTTTATTTTACATTGTCCCTGATTTTTCACTGAATAATAATAGGGCAGATATTTCATTCCAAATCTGTGGCTATTTCTTCATATGCACAACAATATCTTTAAGATGAATCTTGGTGAATTATTTGAACTCTCTTTCTTCAGTTTTCTCCTCTGCAGAATGGGAATGGATCCTTAAATGAATTCTTCAAGTGGGCATTGATCGTGGAGGGCTTTGCCGGACTTAAGGCATCTCCTCATCCCAGGACTCAGCCCCAAGGAGGAGTCTCTGGTTTCCAGGCTTCTCTCACAGAAGATGAGAACACAGGGGCAAAAAGACGGAGTAAGCTTGGTATCTGCTCATGAGAGACCAGTGTGAATGCCCCTGTTCCATTGCCCAGCTTCTCTCTGGGAGATGAAGAATATATTTTGGAGAAGCACTCAACATCATGTGGCATCTGCTTCCTAGGGAACAATTAGAAACAAGAAAAGGACATCTGACCTCATTTATAAAGAACTTGCCCTTTAAGAGAATGTAGGCGTGGTACCTTACAAAGGTCACAGGTCAAAGTGCTCCCTCTCTTGTTTGTGTCTGAGCCTCATGCATCCCAGGCTGGTTTGAGACTCACTATGTGGTTGAGGGTGATCTTGAACTTCTGATTCTCCTGCCTCCACCTCCAGAGTGTTGGAGTTACAAGCATGCTCTACCAAAGTTTATGAAGTGCTGGAGGTCCAACCCAGGGCCTCATGCATTCTGGCGAATTACTCGACCCACTACAGCTTATGCTTTATATATGTTCAGCTCACTTTTGAAAGAGAGAAAACTTTTTGGTGTAGATAACCACGAGAAATCATAAAAAAAAATCATAAATACTTTTAGCTTACATCTACTGGGGATTAACGAGACCACTTTCCATCCGCCATTGATATGCTATCTTTGTTATTATTTTACCTATCGGGACACTTGGGCTGGGGTTATCTATCTCCCGGTGGAAGTGGGTGGCATGATTGATTTGTAAGCAGAGCTATACGGTTGTGACTTTCTTCCTTCATCCTCCATTAGGATGCCAGAAATACTTCTTTCTCTCCAGCCGTCTGCACCTTTAAGGAGCCCTGTGGGCATGTGGGTGGTTGCACCACATCCGGGATCAGACAGTACCTGACATCACTGACAGCCGCACATGGGATGAGCCTGCATCCCTGCATATTTTGCCCTTGCGACTGCATCCCTGTTGTGTGTGAGCTTCGGACAGCATCTCAGGAAACACACTCTGGCACTGGGTCTGCTTCTTGGTTACATAAGGCCAAAGTAGAGGGGACACTTGTATATTGCATCTAGATTCTGCCTTTAGCTGGAAACAGAGGCTTCCTACCCTCCCTCTGGATGTAACAGAAGGGTAGGACTTATTGTGTTTCTTGGTGGTTTTACTGACCTATTCCTTTTCTTTTAGGGCTAAATGCTACAAAAGCAGAGTTTGCATTGTGTTTGCCAACCCTGCCTAAGAATGCAAACAAAACTCACACTTACAGTCCCACATAAGTGATCTTGTCCCCAAAGGGGCACAGCATGTGCAAAAATGCCTTCCCAACAACAATTCTCTATAATTGTGCATGCAAGGGGTGTTTGTTCACAAGTGTATGCTTGTCTTTAATCACTGTTGATTACATGGCGGGTACTGTCCTACCCTCTCAAAATGAGAATTCTCCGTATACCAATGGCTTCCTTAATTGGATAGAGGTTCCCGTGGAGTAGAATTCTGTTCCATAGAATTGTCTAATTGGAGCTGGGGTAGAAACAGAGGAAGAAAAAAAATGGTAGGGACATCAAGTTCTGAATAAATTGAAAGAAAAATCTAAGTGTGGGTTGTTGGACCCTGCTGTTCTCCCAAACACATCTGGTGAGAACAGAAGGAAACAGTGACCACCCCTCTCTCAATGAGGTGAGAGCTTTCGCAGCCTTAAACAGCATCTGGTGTTTCTTGAGTCTTGCTTGGTGAATGTAAATTTCAAAAGGGCCGAACAGAGGCAAAGAGAGGAACATGTGGATGGAATGGTCCCTAATAGCCCAGCTCCACCGTCCATGCTGGGGACAGAGGTGAGCAAGCCTTGTGAGTGACAGTCTGTGACTGTCTTAGCTAGGGATTCTATTGCTGTGATAAAACGCCATGACCCAAAGGCAAATTGAAGAGAAAAGCATTTGTTTCCATTTACAACTCTTAGGTCATAACTTATCACTGAGGGAAGATTGGCAGGAAGTGAAGGCAGGAAGCTGGAGAAGGAACTGAGACGCCATGAAGGAGTGCTGCTTCATGGCTTGCTCAGTTGCTTTCTTATATACCTCTGGGACCACCTGCCCAGGAATGACACAGCCCTCAGTGGGCTGGGCCCACCCTCATCAATCATTAATCAAGAAAATGCCCTATATATAGACTTTCCTAAAGGCAATCTGACAGAGGCATTTTCTCCACTGAAGGTCCCTCTTCTTAGATATGTCTAGATTTGTCTAGAAGAAACAACTTGACATAACCAGTCAGAAAAACTGACCTCTTGTCGACTTGAGACAAACATATCACTATTAAACCACAACCATTCCTTTCTCGTTTATCCCCATAATCTTATGTTAACAACAATATCTCAATATGAAACACATTTCAACTTTTAAAAGTTCTAGTCTTTGGGTGGGCACCAAATCATGACACTCTTACCATGATGCCATGTTGTGCTTACAACAGGAGCATAGCATGGCTGTCCTCTGAGAGGTTCTACTTGCTGTTGACTGACATAGATGCAGATACTTACAGCCAACGGTTGACTGAGGTCAGGGACCCCTGTGGAAGAGTTAGGGGAAGGACTGAAGGAGCCAAAGGGGATGGCAACACCATAGGAAGACCAAAGTATCAATGAACCTGGACCCTTGGGAGCTCTAAGAGACTAAACCACCAACCAAGGAGCATACATGGGCTTGTCTGTGGCCTTGGCACATATGTGGCAGAAGACAGTAGGAGAGGAGACACCTAACCTGTAGAGACTTGGTGCCCCAGGGAAGGGGATGCGGGGGTTGGGAAGTGAGGTGGGGGTGAGTGGGTAGGTGGGGGAGCAAAGGGGAAAGAGTCTGGGGTGAAGAACTCTTGGAGGGGGAACATTTGGAAGGCAAAGAAATAGAAATAAAATAAATAATTCTAGTCTTTAAAAGTGCAAACACTTACTGGGTTCGGTCTTTAAAATCCTCAGTCTCTCAACTGTATTTTCCTATAAAACCACAGACAAATATAAATTAAATGCTTTCTTATTACCAGAGGGAATAAACAGGGCATGGCTATATTCAAATCAAAGGAAAACCAAAACCTGATACTGTAAAGCTCTGTGTCAGGCATCTGGGACTCATGCTTTTCTTAGCTCCAAAGGGCTTGGACCCCTCCAGGTCTCCGGCTCTGTTGTCCACAGCACACACAGCTCATCTCATGGGCTCAGCTGACTACAGCCTGCTGTCTATGGTGGTCCTCTGCCCGTCCTGATATCTCTAATGTGCTGGGGTCTTCACTGTAACTGGGCTGCACCTTCACTAATAGCTGTCTTCATGGCTTCTGACCCTGCCTCAGTGGGCCAAACCTCAACTTCACTCTATGACCCCACTCAATCCTGGGGCTTCTACTGTAACTGAGCCTAGATGTTCACCAATGGCTTCTCCTGGGGCCAAGCCCCAGCTCTTCTTCATACCTTCAAACCCAGGAGCACTTGGGAGACTGCACACGTGAGCAGGTTCAGCTGCCAGCACAAGGTACAGACTTGGTCCTCGCTGGACCACAGCCTTTGTGTGCTGATCTGAGGAGACTTCCCAGAAGATCTTGCCTCAGTGGTGCTTTCTCTCTCTCTCTCTCTCTCTCTCTCTCTCTCTCTCTCTCTCTCTCTTTCTCTCTCTCCTTCCTTCCTTCCTTCCTTGCCTTTTAAAAATCGAAATGGCCTCTCCACGTAGCCCTGGCTACCCTGAAAGTCTTTATGTAGACCAGGCTGGCCTCAAACGCACAGAGATCTACCTGCCTCTGCCTCCCCAGTGCTGGGTTTAAAGTCATGTACCACTTCTGCTGGTCACTTCTTTTCTTTTTTTTCTTTTTCTTTTCTTTTTTTTTTTTTTTTTTTTTTTTTTTTTTTTGGAGCTGGGGACTGAACCCAGGGCCTTGCGCTTGCTAGGCAAGTGCTCTACCGCTGAGCTAAATCCCCAACCCCTGCAGGTCACTTCTTAATCCCAGTTGATTCCTCAGCCCCAGCTGTCTGGAGCTATAGACTCTTGGTTTAAAATGTCACTCAAGTGGCTCTGGTAGAGTCTGTACATCTCCCTGAAATGACACAAGCCAGGCCTCCACTATCTGCACTCTTCTCCTCACCCCAGTCTTCCAAGTTCCCACAGAATAGCCCATTAGGTTCTGAGTACTCAATAGTTGGTGTGAAAGTGGATGCCTGTTCAGTTTATAGTTGTGTGTTTGTGGTTTGCTTTGGTACCATATAGGCAAATCCATTTCAGCCATTTGAACTTGGGCAACAAAGGATTAATGTGTAGGAGATTTAAGTCTTAGAGAAATAAGCCACTGAAGTAAACTATTATTACGGGAGCTGTGCACACAAAGAGACAAGCACTGGAGTAGAGGATTCCTCCATCTTCCCTTCACCCAAGATGCAAGGCTCTGGTTCCCCGGTTCTCAGAGACAAGGGCTATGCCATCCTGTAGCCTAGGGTGTCTGGCAGCAGCAATCAATGCTGGTGTTTTCCTCTTGATCTGCTTCTCAGAATTGGGTGTTTGAGGTTGGTTCCCAACTGAGAGCTTTTCCCAAGGGGCCTTTCAGGGTTTTGGAGGCCCTGGAAGAAGCTTTGTCTGGCACTGGTGTCTGCAGAGTTTAGGCAGATGAACGTGAGGCCCAACGAAGACAGCATTTCCAAGCGGACTGTGTGTTGTACACTGTAAAGGCCCACTCACATCCCTAGTGTCTGTCCAGTACACTGCCTTCCTAGCTCCTGTGAGTGCCACCAGCCTGTTTCATAACCACCATCTTTCTTGGGAAGTGATTCTGGGCTGAGGAAAGGCACGTGGCCTGCAGAATATTGGGGGCATGGGATAGCACCCCCAGATCTTAAAACAGGCACCTCTTGAGGGAGCAGCTTCATTACAGAACAGGGAGGCTCAGTTGTTCCTTTTATATTTGTCTGATGATCACTTTGAGTATTGTTAAATGAGAATCTCCTGCTGATAATTCTTGCTGTTCAGGGGACATTTCTTTCCCTGTCTCGAGGACTTTCTGTCTTCCTGGGGACTTGGCTTTAGGCTGTGGCTCCAGAGTTAGCTCTGTTTTACCCGGACTTTTTAATCTGCAAGGACAATGCTAATTTAGCCCTGAGGTGCAAACTGGTGTTTCATAGGGAGAAACCAAAGCATCATGATGATTTCTCTGTAGCCTCCACACTCCTGGCCGGGTAGAAGCTCTAACTGTTGAACTACTTAATGTGCAATATACTTTGAATAGATGATTTTGTTTGGTTCAGGGTTTTTGAGTTCTGTAGGTTTCTGAGAGTCTTGCCTATAGGTCTTAAAGGGCACTTTTCCTTCTGTGTGTCTTTCCTGATGTATAAACTTCTTTCTGTTTCTGAGTTCTTGTCACCATCCCAGATCCAGTGGGTCACTTGCTACTGACATATGCTTGCTCTGACACCCTCTTGACGTTTACAACTGCTCTGTTATTAGATGAATTCACGTTATTTGGATTCCTATGGTATTAACTTCGCAAAACTGATTGATAGTTGTCATCGCCCATTCCTGCTCTGACTGCTTATGGCTGTGACCTCCATGGTACTGAGAAGACTAAGAGGATGATCCAGGTCCCCTGGGAAAAGAGGGTTATGGACTGAATGTTTTGAATCCCCCAAATTTATGTGCTGAAGTTCAATCCTCTTCAAGCCAATACTTAGACGTGGGACTTTGGGGTGCCTGTGTTTATATCACGAGAGTGGAGCCTTTCTGATGAGACTAATAGTTAGCAAGGAGCTGGACTCTCTGTGCTTTGTGAAGTGTCAGTGAAGAAGGAGCTGTGTACAAGCCAGCAAATGGCTCTCCCAGACACCAGATCTGCAGTTACCACACCCTGGATCCCACAGACTGTGGAGCTAAGCACCAAGTAGGGACTGTTCAGCTCACCATCTGAGGTAATTTTGCTAGAAAGTCCAAAATCACATAGGAAGGGGAACCCACAGTTCCAGATTTGTGTCTGGAAGAACAGGTGACTGATCATGGGACCAGGGGGAGGCTGACGGATGCTGACTGCAAAGGGCCATGTGGGCTACATGAGGAGGAGGAGGATCTCTCACGAGCATCAGTGGCTACAGTGGGCCTATGCTTGGCAAATGGCTCAGCACCCTGTGGATGGCACTCCTGCCTTGTGTTTCAGGTGTTTTGGGGGGCACTGTTGAGCCTTCGTAGATTTCATGCCCACTGAGCAAGTCACATCATGTGTTTAAGCCACAGAATTAGTTCCTGGCACATAGAAAGTATTCATCACAATGAACAATTAATGGCTCATCTAGACAAGAACGACCTATTGGCTCTGAAGGCCCCATTGCTCTCTTGGACCTTCTCCAGAGCGCTTAACCTACAACCAGGCAGAGAGACATGATTAGAAGAATTGCAGGCTCAAACGAGGCTGCATGACTAGAGGGGAAAGGAAGCAGGTGACACGTCAACTGACCCAGAAGCTAAAGGCGGATCCACTTGCCAGGGGAATTTATGTTTCTTAAATTTTTCCATTACAAACAATGAGTTGCAAGAGAAAAACCACCAATTAAAGTGGACTGTGAGCCTAAATTGGATCTCTTCATGGAAAAACCAATTATGATTATGTTTTTATTAGATACATGCCTGCAACTACGCAGAACTCACTGAATTTGGAAACCTATTTTTTCTCTCTCTCATTAAATGTAAATTATTTGTGAGTAGAGACCAAGAGAATATATTCTAAACCTAAACTCATTAAGTATCTTAGGACAAGGGTCAACGCATGAACAGGCCATCTTCCTTTTACATCCAAACACAGATGGTCTGCAGGGACTGAGTGCAGAAGGGCAGCCTCGCCAAAAGAGAAAGGGGGAGGGAAATTTTTATTTTCTGCAGGAGAATTCTTTTTTTTTTTATTAACTTGAGTATTTCTTATATACATTTCGAGTGTTATTCCCTTTCCCGGTTTCTGGGCAAACATTCCCCTCCCCCGTCCCTTCCTTATGGGTGTTCCCCTCCCCACCCTCCCCCCATTGCCGCCCTCCCCCCAACAGTCTAGTTCACTGGGGGTTCAGTCTTAGCAGGACCCATGGCTTCCCCTTCCACTGGTGCTCTTACTAGGATATTCATTGCTACCTATGAGGTCAGAGTCCAAGGTCAGTCCATGTATAGTCTTTAGGTAGTGGCTTAGTCCCTGGAAGCTCTGGTTGCTTGGCATTGTTGTACATATGGGGTCTCGAGCCCCTTCAAGCTCTTCCAGTTCTTTCTCTGATTCCTTCAACGGGGTCCTATTCTCAGTTCAGTGGTTTGCTGCTGGCATTCGCCTCTGTGTTTGCTGTATTCTGGCTGTGTCTCTCAGGAGCGATCTACATCCGGCTCCTGTCGGTCTGCACTTCTTTGCTTCATCCATCTTGTCTAATTGGGTGGCTGTATATGTATGGGCCACATGTGGGGCAGGCTCTGAAGGTGTTCCTTCAGTCTCTGTTTTAATCTTTGCCTCTCTATTCCCTGCCAAGGGTATTCTTGTTCCCCTTTTAAAGAAGGAGTGAAGCATTCACATTTTGATCATCCGTCTTGAGTTTCATTTGTTCTAGGCATCTAGGGTAATTCAAGCATTTGGGCTAATAGCCACTTATCAATGAGTGCATACCATGTGTGTCTTTCTGTGATTGGGTTAGCTCACTCAGGATGATATTTTCCAGTTCCAACCATTTGTCTATGAATTTCATAAAGTCATTGTTTTTGATAGCTGAGTAATATTCCATTGTGTAGATGTACCACATTTTCTGTATCCATTCCTCTGTTGAAGGGCATCTGGGTTCTTTCCAGCTTCTGGCTATTATAAATAAGGCTGCGATGAACATAGTGGAGCACGTGTCTTTTTTATATGTTGGGGCATCTTTTGGGTATATGCCCAAGAGAGGTATAGCTGGATCCTCAGGCAGTTCAGTGTCCAATTTTCTGAGGAACCTCCAGACTGATTTCCAGAATGGTTGTATCAGTCTGCAACCCCACCAACAATGGAGGAGTGTTCCTCTTTCTCCACATCCTCTCCAGCATCTGCTGTCACCTGAGTTTTTGATCTTAGCCATTCTCACTGGTGTGAGGTGAAATCTCAGGGTTGTTTTGATTTGCATTTCCTTTATGACTAAAGATGGTGAACATTTCTTTAGGTGTTTCTCTGCCATTCAGCATTTCTCAGCTGTGAATTCTTTGTTTAGCTCTGAGCCCCATTTTTTAATAGGGTTATTTGTCTCCCTGCGGTCTAACTTCTTGAGTTCTTTGTATATTTTGGATATAAGGCCTCTATCTGTTGTAGGATTTCCCAATCTGTTGGTTGCTGTTTTGTCCTAACCACAGTGTCCTTTGCCTTACAGAAGCTTTGCAGTTTTATGAGATCCCATTTGTCGATTCTTGATCTTAGAGCATGAGCCATTGGTGTTTTGTTCAGGAAATTTTTTCCAGTGCCCATGTGTTCCAGATGCTTCCCTAGTTTTTCTTCTATTAGTTTGAGTGTGTCTGGTTTGATGTGGAGGTCCTTGATCCACTTGGACTTAAGCTTTGTACAGGGTGATAAGCATGGATCGATCTGCATTCTTCTACATGTTGACCTCCAGTTGAACCAGCACCATTTGCTGAAAATGCTATCTTTTTTCAATTGGATGGTTTTGGCTCCTTTGTCAAAAATCAAGTGACCATAGGTGTGTGGGTTCATTTCTGGGTCTTCAATTCTGTTCCATTGGTCTATCTGTCTGTCTCTGTACCAATACCATGCAGTTTTTATCACTATTGCTCTGTAATACTGCTTGAGTTCAGGGATAGTGATTCCCCCTGAAGTCCTTTTATTGTTGAGGATAGTTTTAGCTATTGCAAGAGAATTCTTGAGACAATGCTCTCCTAGAACCAAGAAAGGGTGGGAATTTTATTCTGGAGAGCTCTATGTAGTCACCTAAAAAGGCATAGGGTTTAGGATGAGAAAAGTAGTGATTTGAATAAGAATGGCGCCCGTAGGCTCAACTATTTAAATGTTTCATCAGGAGGGAGTGGCACTACTTTAGAAGGATTAGGAGGTGTGGCCTTGTTGGGAGAAGTTGTCACTGGGTGTGGGCTTTGAGGTTTCAAAATTCCAAGGTAGGCCTAGTGTCTCTCTCTCTCTTCTTGCTTCCTGTGAATCTGGATGTAGAACTCTCAGCTACCTTTCCAGCACCATGGCTGCCTGAATGCCACCATGCACCAGGGATGCCATGATGACAGTGGACTAAATCTCTGAAACTGTAACTAAGCCCCAGGTAAATGCTTTTTTTTTTTATAGAAAGAAGATTTTCCTTGGTCTTGGTGTTTTTTTCCCAGCAACAGAATTGACGAAGACAGGGAGGGTGGCATGGACACTACTGGGCACATTTCTTGGATTATTGTTGAAGAAGGAAAGATGGGTGCCTGCAAGTCTTCCAGGTCCATAGATTGAATTGAGATGAGGGTAGGAAGACTCCTGTGTTCAGATGTGTTGCATCATTCATATATTTATAGAAGACCCTGGACATACATCCGTTGCGTTATAGACAGTCTGTAGAACATTTCTGACGATACTCAGGAATAAGCACAAGATACATTCTGAGACAACTTACCGGCTAGCGAGGTTGTTTAGGTAGAACAAAAGGAAAGGGCACTTTGAAGGTGATTTAATATAGGAATCTCTCCTCTTCCCGCCAGGCTTTTTACCTCTTGTTTTAGGGTTTTACTGCTGTGAACAGACACCATGACCAAGGCAACTCTTATAAGGACAACATTTAGTTGGGGCTGGCTTACAGGTTCAGAGGTTCAGTTCTTTATTATCAAGGTGGGAGGATGGCAGCATCCAGGCAGGCATGGTGCAGGAGGAGCTGAGAGTTCTACATCTTCATCTGAAGGCAGCTAAGGGAAGACAGGCAGCTAGAATGAGGGCATTAAAGCCCATGTCCACAGTGACACACCTACTCCAACAGGCCACACCTCTTAATAGTGCCATTCCCTGGGCCAAGCATATATAAACCATCACACTTCTCCTAACTGCTAACGTTACCATCTAGGGGGTTTGATGAGGTTTGATTTCTCAGCCAGCTAAAGACTTCCAAGGCAGAGAAAGTCTCAGACACAGCAGGCAGTGGTTTAGAGTGTATGTGTAACATGCATGTTTGATGCCAAGCATCCCCTAAAAGTTAAAAATTAAACAAAAATAAACTGCATGCCACAAATTATATAGGAATGGGTTCCTTTTCACCAGAAAATATAATAATAACAGTCTGTCTATAGAACAGGAGCCAGAAACCAGTCATGACGAAGCACGTAGGCACTGTTGGCAGTGGGTCATGTCTGTATCCTCGCCATTAGCATCTGATACTCAGCCCCTTCCTCGGCTGGTGTCTGCCATGGCCAGGCTCACTGGATGTAAAGGGATGCAAGGAATACTCCACAATACTCTCCCCTCACTTGCTTCCCTCCTTCTGTGGCCACTCTTTATAAAAAGATCTATTTTATTTTAAAGTGTGTGTGTGTGTGTGTGTCTGTCTGTCTGTCTGTCTGTCTGTCTGTCTGTCTGTAGGGAGCCGTATTGGATTTGGGCCTGGCCGCTTTGTGACTGTATAGCTCAAGGTGGCTACGTGACTCTGGGCTGTATGGCCACAGATGTTCACCCCTAAGATGGCTGCTGTAAGATTATGAGATTGTTGGACAAAAGCCTCTCCCAGGAAGATTCTGGGAGCAATCACAGGATGTTTCAGCCTGAGCAAAGCTAGTGCCCTGCCCTGAGCAGATTCCTGAGAAGGGCTCGACCTTTTCAAAGGATATGTCCCCGGAAGACTGTTGCCTCTTTGTTTAAGGAGATTATCTTGCAGTTTAGTGATTCACCTTATATCCTTGGGCACTTCTCAGTACTCCCCCGCCCTAAGCTTCAGTTCCTGCTTCAATTCCTGCTTCAGAGCTTTAAATGCTGTACATTCCTCTCAATAAACGAGACCTTGACAACAGAACCTTGCTTGGTCTCCTTCTTTTCTCCCCCCTCTTGACCCTCATGTAGCGCCTCTTCGGGACCCTGAATAACTGGACCTGCTGGACAGGTCATCTGTCTGTCTGTCTGTCTGTCTGTCTGTCTGTCTGTCTGTCTACATGTCTGTGCACCTGAGTGCATGTGCTCCTGGATGCCAGAGGAAGGTGTTTGAGTTACAGGAGCTTGAGCTGTAGGTGCTGGGAATGAACAGCGGATCCTGTTTAGCACAGTGTCTACAGTGTCTACTCTTGTAACAACTCCTCCCCGTGGCTCATCACCCGTCACCAAGGCTGGTGACCCGGATGTCATGGTACGGAGGGGAGTTTGGTTTTTCCCCATCATCTTCTACTTTGGAGTTTTCTTCACACTGTTTTTGATTTGTGTCTTGAAATCACCTTGGATTTTTCTCTCTTCCTGTCTTTCATGCATACCCCCCTTTCTTCTGATCCTGTAATCTTGTATTGTGCTTGTGAATGAGAGTAACTGGGGTGGTCTCTGGTGTACGGGGAGGCGGGCATTGAGAACAGGGTGAAAATGAATGGCTGGATAAGACAGGGTGGAGGAGGGGTCAGGGAAGGTACGTGAGTGATACTAAACCAGACCTTGACTCGGTTGTCTGCACCTATGAAGGCAGAACAAGAATAATGGCAAGAACTGTGAGGAAGATGTCAGAGAAAAGGTTTCCCAGACCTGAAAAGGGCTGCAGGAAGCTGGCACAGCGTGTGGTAAGCTTTGCAGGAGCATAAGGTTTGAAAAGCAAAGCAGCCATCATGGGGAGATGGGAAGAGATGTGTAAGGAACTGAGGTCTGGGTGAAAACCATGAGTCCCCTAGAATACAACAGGAGGGGCAGTGCCCTTAGTGTCGGGAGCTCACAGAAACTTGTCTATAACTTTTCTGTGACATCAAAATGTTCTTCTACCTTGGTGCTTGACACGGAGGTTGAAGTGGAAATAGAATGCGATTTAATGTCGAGCGGCTACAGTTCCCGTCGTCGGGAAATGTTAACAGAAAGCTAGATCTGAAGCAGAGCCTCTCTTGAACAAATTGCAGATGGTCCCTCCAATCCGGGGCAAATTGCAGGCAAGTGTTTTTGTTGAATATTACAAAGAACTGTTCCTTTATTTCACTGAACGCTCTTACTCATGTACTGAGTAATTTAGACAGTAATTTTTATATCTATAGGAATATAACTCTCTGGGGCTAGAGAGATGGCTCAGCGGCTGCTGCTCTCCCAGAGACCCTGAGTTTAGTTCCCCATACCTATGTCTGTCAGTTCCCAACTTCCTGTAACTCAGCTCCGGGGCGTCCCACAGCCTTTTTCTGGCTCAGTGGTCACTCCTGGTAGAAAGAGAATATAATTTCATATCGAAAGAGTTTGATTATATTTTCTAAAAAAAATTATCAGAGGAATTTTAAATGTGAGTTTCTTGAGGTGGGGGGAATATGGTTTTTCTTTTTTTTTTTTTTAAATCAATTTTGGGAGCTGAGTACGTAGCTTGGTCGTAAAGTACCCGTGTGACTTTGACTCTCAGCGTGAGGGTGGCGGTCGGGAAACACATATTAAAGATCAAATTTTGGTGGTGTGGGTTTTGAAAATTATTTATGAATTTATTTATCGTACTATATC
This sequence comes from Rattus norvegicus, assembly GCF_021556685.1. NCBI lineage: Eukaryota > Metazoa > Chordata > Mammalia > Rodentia > Muridae > Rattus > Rattus norvegicus. The sequence continues at coordinate 119,257,583 of NC_141541.1, forward strand.
TATAGAATATACTAATGCATTTACTTGTACTATATCTATATTGATAGTTTTGATTTTCTTTTTTTAGACTTTTCCTGGCTCTCCCGTGTGGCATCAGATTTAGCCCCACAGAGAGACTCACCAGCTCTCTCTTTGTTTATTCAAGATGTCTATTGTTCCGTCTCCTCTCTTTCTGTGCTCCATGTTTTCACTCTCCCTTTTATTTTTTATTTTTAAATTTAATTAAATGAATTATCATCGCTTTTTTCTTATTCACTTTCCATCCTGCTCACTGCCTCCTCCGGTTACCCCCTCCCACCATCCTTCCCCTCACTCCCCCTCCCTTTCTCTGAGTGGGTGGGGCCCCTGGGCATACCCCCCTCAAGCACATCAAGTCTCTCTCATTCTCTTAATGCTCACACATACTATTTATCAGAGGAGACAAGCCACCCGTATCCCATAGCACGGATGCACCGCACCATCTATTTATATCCCCGTAGACCCATCCCCTTTGCCCCACATCTCGACTGTTTCTAATTTTATGCAATTCGAAGCAGCAACATGCCATTATAAACAGCACCGAGCAAACGCTATTTTCCACTTATAAGATTCAAAAATAGAGTTCTTGGATCTCAAACCACTGGGTTTTAGAGGAACGAGTTTATTTATTGACTTATTTCACTCTCTCTTCTCCTGTGCTGGACACTTCAGACGTTGTCACCAGAGTTTCCCAAGTCTGTTGGGTTGAAAAGCTACGTTTTATTTCTGGGTCTGTTCTGAGCATTGCTGTTTTTAGTGCATGTGCTTACGTTCCTGTTAGCGGCTATGGAAGCAGGGCGCAGGGCTCCAACTCATTCTTGGAACATTGCAGCCTCTCATTCCCTGGAGACCTAATCAAAGGCAGATCCCTGAGTCAGTGCCATTGGCTTCTCAGCAAGAGAAGTCACCAGGAACTGGCAGGGCATTTGTACAGACAGGGCAGGCTTCTGTCTTTTTTGGTATCTAATTTTTAAAATTTTTAGTGTGTGCATCCACGTGCATGATGTGTGTGTGTGTGCGCACGCGCGTGTATGTGTGTGTGTGAGAGAGATGTGTGTATATGTATGTCTGTGCATGTGTGTGTGATGTGTATGTATGTGTGCATGCACATGTGTGTGTGATGTGTGTGTGTGCACATGTGCATGTGTGATGTGTGTGTGTATGTGTGTGATGTGTGTGTATGTTTGTTCGTTTTAGCTCCCTGCCTTCCCATGCCTGCCTTGCAAGTTCTGCATGATTACACCTGCTTTACTATGAGGGAGTAGCTGAGGCAGGACTCTGGATGCTTCCAGTAGGAGAATGCAGAGTCTGGGTTTGCAGAAGAGTCTGTGAGAGGAGTGCCCTAAAGAAGTGGGTGTGCTTGGGGTTGGGGATTTAGCTCAGTGGTAGAGCACTTGCCTAGCAAGCTCAAGGCCCTGGGTTCAGTCCCCAGCTCCGAAAAAAAAAAAAAAGAAGTGGGTATGCCAAGCTGGGGAGATGGCTTAGCAGATAAAGCACTTTCAGTGCAAGTGTGGCGATCTGTGTTGGATGCCCAGAATCCTCTGTAGCATGAATCTGTAATCCTAATTCTTCAGAGAAGAGATGGAAGGCAGAGACAGGAGAATCTATAGTGGTTCGCAGGTCAGGAAGCTTAACGTAAAGCAAGATGAACAAGAGACCCCGGCACCTGAGTTTCTGCTCTGTCATCCACTGACACACACGCTGACACACATGTTCCTGTTTTATTCTCCTTCTTCCCTCTTACACACACACACACACACACACACACACACACAGAGAGAGAGAGAGAGAGAGAGAGAGAGAGAGAGAGAGAGAGAGAGAGAGAGAGAGAGGCCAGAATACAAGTAAAATAAACTAATTTTTTTTTGGTTCCTTTTTTCGGAGCTGGGGACCGAACCCAGGGCCTTGCGCTTCCTAGGCAAGCGCTCTACCACTGAGCTAAATCCCCAGCCCCCCATAAACTAATTTTTTAAAAGGTAATTCTGTACTCCAATAGCCAGGCAGGCTGACCGGGTGGGGTGTGCAGACAAAAGGGTCCTAACTTCTTTGGTTCTTTTTTTTTTTTTTTTTTTCGGAGCTGGGGACCGAACCCAGGGCCTTGTGCTTGCTAGGCAAGCGCTCTACCACTGAGCTAAATCCCCAGCCCCGGGTCCTGACTTCTGATCGGGGTCCTACATGTTGGCTCAGTGACTCACACGCAGAGCTGAGTGATCACATCTACGTGTGCAGAAGCTGAGGGCGGACAGCGGGAGCCGAGGGACGCACAGCGTCAGTTCCTTGGGCCATGCACCCCTCGCCAGCCTTCAGACCGTGGAAAGGATGGTGGCTGCGTCTTTTCTGCATTTCAAGTCCCACATGAGCTTTCTCTGGGAGCTAAGCAGACCCAGAGCCATCCACGGTAGGAAATCTCAAGATACTGTTCCAGGTTAGGGGTTTCCTCATGGGGCAGGGTCTATAAAGCCACAGCGTGTTAGACACTGATTGTTTAGTGACTGATAATGTCACTTCTTGACATGGTCAGATGACGAGGAGAAAGAGGTGGAAAGTTTTGGTCTGAGAAAAACAGCAACAGAGGGATGGCAGTGCCCAGAGTCTGCTGGGGTGCGGGCTAGGGGTGGAAGGACTGTCTGAACCCTTTCTTTTCTATTTTTAAAAAAGATTTATGTATTTATTTTATGTATATGAGCACGCTGTTGATGACACACCAGAACAGGACATCTGATCCAATTATGTACAGATGGTTGTGAGCCACCGTGTGGTTGCTGGGAATTGAACTTATGATCTCTGGGAGAGCAGCCAGCGCTCTTAACCGCTGAGTCATCTCTCCAGCCCCTGTCCTGAACCCTTTTACCACAAATATCTATTTTAGGTTTTAGTTGTGGTATGTGTGTGGTGTGTGGTGTATGTGGTATGTGAGTCACGGTGTGCGTATGTGTGTTGTGTGAGTAGTTTGTGGTGTGAGTGTTGTGTGTATGCTTGTGTGTGTGTGTGGTGTGGTGTGTGTATGCTTGTGTGTGTGTGTGTGTGTGTGTGGTGTGGTGTGTGTACTGTGTGTGTGTGGTGAATGGTGTGCTATGTGTACTGTGTGTGTGTGGTGAATGGTGTGTGTGTGTGTGTGTGTGTGTGTGTGTGTAAATATACCTATATGTAATGCCTGAGGAGGCCAGAAAGGGGCATCAGATGCCGTTGAAAGGTCTCTGCCCCTGCCTAGGCACAGAGCTATTTCTCAATCTCTCTTTGCCCTTAACTCCTCTTTTGTCCCAGGCACAGGTTTATGGGGGCCATGGGGACTTGACCTCAGGTAGGAAGTTTGTGGGCTCATATTTGATACCATATCGCACACTGTTGGAACTCTGGCTTATCTGCATGAACTGATCTCACTGACACTGATGCTTTCTCCAATTAAGGCAACCTCTGTCTCAGCACCACCTCCCTCCCCCCATACCCCATAACCTGTACAACCATGTTAGGCAAATACTGAAACTAGTAGGTGTTGTCCCCAAGAGACCCGGCTGTGCCTCTGTGAATCCCCGCACATGCTACCTGTGCCCCCTGTGAATCCCTGGTCTTCATATGAACCACAAGTGCACACATGTGGAGGGAAGCCTCGGCAGCCATCCCGAATTATCTCGCTGTGCCTCAGTTTATTTGTGTGGAAGATAAGGCTGTCAGCCACCTTCCCCAAAAGGATATTCTGAGCTTTCACATAGAAGGCTTGACATTTATTAACCAGGGTCATAGGAAAGTCCTGATTTAATCTCTGGAAAAAAAATGCTTTGGAAGTTGCAGACATAGGGACCATATAAGCATGAAGAATTTTGCCCATAGCTCTTGAGGGAGGCGGTGGCCAGTCCATGGGGCGTGGGCTAGGTCTTGGTTCCTCTGCTTTACCCTCGGGTCGCAGAACAGTGAAGGGAAGAGACAGAGACGGCCAGCGCACTCTTTCTGGTTTACGAGACATTAACCTTTCACATCCTAAGTGAAGATGAGAATTCTGAAACATGAGAAGACAGAGGCCTTGTGGTCAAAAGCTTGTGGAGACAAGTAGCTTCCTAGTAGGAAGACAACATTTTTGAAGAACAACGGGCAGGAAAACTTGACAAGATCGGCGTAAAGTCATGGCACATTAAAGACATGGGGCGTCAGAGGTACTCTGAGAATACCACCTCCCATGTAGCCTCCCTTTCTCTCCCTTTCGCTGCCTTTTAGCCTACCTCACAGCCCTAGGCTACTTCCACCTTTATGTCATATATTCGTGCACGAATCCACCTATCTGAACAGATCTATGATCCACAAAGGCGAGAGAATGTACTAGTGTTTTGTCTTCCTGAGCCTGACTGAATATGACAACTTGCAGTTACACTTCTGGCCACTGGGGGCGCTGCTGCAGCAAAGACCGCTGTAAGAGCGTCTCTGGGGGTGTTGACTACAGTTCTTCGGGTGATACCCAGTATTACTAAAATGATAAAACAAGCCTTTACGGACTATGTTATTTATGGGTGCTGTATTTTAGAATACATGTCTAGATTAATAGTGGATAGACTTACACAAGAGTAAATACTGTTGTCCCTGTTCTTGTATTGATCAAGCAGTCTGTGCTTTTTGGGAGAAGGATGGAGGGAAGCCAATCAGAGCTGAATTCCTGGGAAAGGAAGAAGGCCAAAGGCTTTCCATGATGGAAGCGGCAAGGAGCTGATGCAATAGGGATCTTGAAGAGAAACCGGAAGCACTGTCTGCCACACTCATGGGAGCAGCATGAGCCTTGCCGTTTCACGGCTGCAGTTGGCCAGGTCTATACTCCCCACTTTTCATTTAAAAAGATTTATTTTTAATTATGTGTATGTGTATGGGAATGGGCACATGAGTGCAGGTCACCGCGGAACCAGAGACAATGAATCTCTTAGGAGCTGGAGTCATAAGAGGTTGTCAGTGCCCGGATGTGGGTTCTAGGAAGCAAACTCAGGTCCCTGCATGTAGCAGGAACAGCAGGGCAGCCTCTGTGTAAAACGCTGGGAACTGTGCAGCTGCAAAAGCATCTCCTGCAGGAGGACCTAATTGAGGACTGCCTGAGAGAGCAAGGACTGCTGGTGCAAACAATGCCAACCAATCAGGAACTGCTGTTTAGAAGAGAAGCTTTCCTGGAACCAATGGGGCCCGGGTGGAGGGTATTAAAGGAGCTTGCAGTAGTGCTCAGATGGGCTTGCTGCAGCCTTTCTCACCTGCTCCAGGAGTCTGTGTCACTGACTCTGTGCCAATTCACCCTCAACCCCCAAGAGCAGGGAGGGTCAGGCAGAGAGCTGTCCAGGGCACAGGCAACACATGCAAGAATGGTGATCTCTCTTACTTGCCGAGGCATCACAACGGGTCCACCCCCGTCCCCCACCTCCTTTTTTTCTGAGAATGAGAAATCACTAAGAATTTCTAATTGTTTCTCTTCTAGTGTGTCAGGAAGGGGTTTTCCACAGAAGTAATCTATTTTCTTATAGTTATCAGTTTTCAAATCAGAAACCCAACAGAAGTCATTTGTGTGTGTCCACGTACGTGTTCATGTGTATATGTACATGAAGTCCAGAGAACACCAAAAACAATTCCATGTCCAGCACGGAAGGAAGGTTTTTAGGAAGCCAACGGATACACTTTACTCACGTTGATTGGTCACTGAGGAGGGACAGTAGTGAGACTTTCAGAAGCAGAGTTAGGAGGCTGACATGATTTCACCAGGGGGACGATGTCCAGGGGGACGATGTCCTGGGCGACTTTTCATGTTGCCCTCACCTGGGACCGTGCAGCTCATGCCCCAGGCAGGGGCCCGTTTTCTATGACAACTGCCAGGATCAGGGCCCCAAGGTATAAACCCTTAGGGCTTCTCCTGTCATCATTCTGAGCGGAGGCTCAGTTTGTAACTAAAGATATTTACATGATTTATATTCAATAATTTATTAATTAAAATTGTTAATTATAGTTTATTAAAATTCATGAGGCTTTTTTTTTTTTCACAGAGGGGAAGAGTTCTCAAAGGCTCCTGCCCCTCTTTGTTCCCGGGTTTACTGAACTCTTTGATCTGCTGAGGTGCAAGAGGAAGAAAGTTCCTGGAAGAAGAGGGGTTCTTTGGGGTCTGGTAGTGGCAGGGTTGGGGAGAGCTGGGGAGAGCAAGGAGGAGAAATGGTGGACAGCTGAGTTAAGATTCTCCCCTCCCCCTGATTTCTTTGTTGACCTCTTCAGGTCAATTCTTCTAAGCTCAGCTCATGATTTATGGGGTGGATTTCTTGTGAACAATGTTGAGGTGACAGAGTTTTGCCTCCAGCCTGAGTCAGAAACAGCTTTCAAGGTCATAGGCTCAGCAAAGCAAAGCAGAACAGAGTCTTTGGATCTTTCTAGATGTTGTGACAAAGGTTTTTGTACTTGTTTGTATGAGGGACTTGAACCTCTTAAGCATCCCTCTCCAGATTGTAAAAGGACAAAGAGACCCAAGCTGGCTGGCACTTCTGCTTTGGATACATATTCAGTTTGACAGGAAATGTTACAGTTTGTTGAACAGGTCCTCTCTCTAGAGAGAATCATGCTGGGTACAAGGAAAAAAAGAGTCAACCATCTTCCCCACAAATGTGTATTCCTGAAACTATGACAAAGGTCAGTTCTTTCTCCTACATCGCCCGTAATCCAGTGACAGAGGGACTAGCAATGTTTGAGTTTACGGAGCAGGGCACGGTAGGACATCCTACCTTAGCAGGGCATAGAGAGTGAAGGAACAATAATGGCTCATTGTGGGTAAAAGGTTCAGGAGACCTTCATGCCGGTGCACAGCTCTAGCCCTCTTGCATAGTAATTTTCAAAAGCCACACACCTATACCGAGATCTCCATATCTGATGCCCTGTACCCACCCTAGGTTGGGCCTTGCTGATTTATAGTTCAGGAAATGACCTGCTAATTTGCACAGCTGTGCCGAGCACAGGGATCCCATCAGCCACCACTTTAGGGCCACCTGTTAGGGCACTGGGTTTTCATTTGTGTTTCTAATGGGGTACCAGCATAAGAGTTTCAAGGTTAATCTCAGGCCCAGACTTACTCTTTCCATTTTACTTGAACAGCACCCACAACTTTAGATTTAAGGATCTCTGATGTGCAAACAATTTCTACTCCCCCACTCCCTTTCTGTCCCTATCTATACCTGGGAGTGGTGGAGACTGGGGAGGTAGATATAAGGAAGGGTCTTGTGAGCTGACTGTCAATCAATGTTAGGTGTTGACTCTAATGGGTCTCTAGCATCTTTTGCTGACATGTAGCTGACCGCCAGGGATGCAGTCCCTGCCAAAGGCAGACATAGTCACTCCTATGGTTCAGTTCTTGAACTCAATCTTTATTTTGAGAGCTTTGTTGACTCTCTGGACCCGCTAGAGTT
>NC_141541.1:119270000-119330000 GCF_021556685.1 Rattus norvegicus
TGGCTACTCAAATTTAATAATACTGTATTAAAAACCATGTCCACTTCTTTATTTTAAAGAGATCTATTAAAATAAATGGCTATGGCCTCACGGACACTTTAAGACAGGTTTTCATTACCTACAGGAAGACTGAAGGCTATTTAAAACTCCTCGTGGGAAGCAAAAGAGAAACCACGTTCCCAGGATCAAAACCATCAGGTGTACAAAACACACAGCAGGGTGGGTGACTAAGAAAAATATCAGAGAAGGGTTTGCAATATCATTTATTAGTTTGGATTATTTTTTTCTCCGAGTTATTTTTAGGAGATTTTGTTTGTGGTGAGTGTTGGAGTCCACCTGCTCACTTAGCTGGATTCCTTTATGAGCATGGCTGAGTTTCCTTTGTTCTACACTGGCATCAGCCTCCTCCCAGGCGCTCAGCACTCATTCAAGCTATCAGAGCCTTCTATTCTGGAGTGCAAAGGTCTTCACCCTCCTGCCCCCAGAAGACTCAGTCCAGAGCAGACAGTTAACCGCTTTCTCCTTTCTAGTGACCTGAAGGAAGAATCAGGTGTTAGGGACCTCAGGATGGCTTGAGAGTTACCAGACCAATTAAGTACGTGCAAGCCTGTCCCGGAACACATGGCTGCTTCTGCCTGGGCCAGGCTCTGTGTTCAGTGCATCTCTTTGCTCTCTAGCTCTCTTCTGCTTAGAGAACACCATCCAGACTGGCTTTTGAACCTCACAATCTTTTGCTTTTTTGCTATGTTTATGATTTTTCCATTGATTTTAAGCTTTGCACTCTAATAATACGGAAGACTAACTCCAGTAAGCACTCCCTACCATGTTTTATCCAATCTATTGTTTAAAATATGCAACCAGATGCTTGGTTCTTCTTCATTATAGAATATGGGTTCTCTGTCTCTGTTTCTTTCTGTCCCTGTCTCTGTCTCTGTCTCTGTCTCTCTGTCTCTGTCTCTGTCTCTCTCTGTGTGTGTGTGTGTGTGTGTGTCTGTGTGTGTGTGTCTGTGTGTGTGTGTGTCTGTGTGTGTGTGTGTGTCTGTGTGTGTGTGTCTGTGTGTGTGTGTCTGTGTGTGTGTGTGTGTGTGTGTGTGTCTGTGTGTGTGTGTGTGTGTGTGTGTGTGCGCACTGGTTATATAGCTGGAATGGAAAGTGATACGTGAATCAACTCGGTCATCACCGCAGAGACCAGACATCTCTACCTGGCCTCTCTTCACAGCCCTGTTGTCTACATTAAAAGAGGACGAAAGTCTGGCAGGTAGAGATGGTGGTGGGGGAAGAGAAATTCCCTTCTCCACCTTCTTGATCCCTAAGGAATGTTCAGTGAGTTCTTTACCTTAAATTTTCTGACATAGAACCATGTTCTACAGTGCGGTGCAGGGCACAGCTGCCTTGGCATGGAGCTGGCCCTATCTGTGCCTTCCTCTGCAGGAGGGGGCACAGGTGCTAACCGAGCACCGTGTGCCCCCCACACTACGGAGAGTGTGTGTCCCTGAGCTCATCTGATCTCGTCCACTTTGATACTTTGCTCTCTTTTCCCTGTCCCTGGACAGGATTTGTCTCTGAAGGCCCTCACTTCCTCTCACTTCAGTCCAGCAGCTTCTTAAGTCAATACTAGGAGGCCAGACCCTTCTGGTTCTTGTCAACCAGAAGAAAATGGAAAAGGCCACTGCTTTTTTCTTACCCTCTCTCCGTATGTACGTATGTACAAACGTATGTATGTATGTATGTATGTATGTATGTATGTATGTATGAGAGTCATCCATGACAATCTATGCAGAGCATCCGTAGAACCTCTTGCCTTTCCTTTTCTGCTTGAAAGGCTCTAGATCTCTGGAGAATACTATACACCTGGCATGGGGGCACGCCAATACCTCATTCCAGCAAAGCTTGTGGGTCTCAATGTACAAATTGCGTACCTCTCTTCTTGGGTGGCAACTGCAGAAGTCTCCTCTCCCGCTTACCTGTTGCTGAATAGCAAGTTAAAAGCTACCCTGAAAAAATACCTTATGTACTTAGAAGGATCATAAACTTGTGACCCAAGCAGTGGTCGGAGGAACTGCTTCTTATTGCTCTGGCAATCAACGATGCTGGGGCCCCAGCTGCTTAAGTGTGTGGTTGTTACACAGAAACCTGACCTGCATAGGGGCCTCAGCCAAAAAGCCCTCCTCACCTGCTGTTCCAAGACCCCAACAGTGCATTCTCTGATAGGTCAAAGCAATAGCTGGGAGTTTTGTGGGCCAGCCTTATGTGTCAGTCACTGTCTTTGGTTATATTTCACTGGCCACTAAGACTAACCCTGATTCAATGTGGGGAAAGGCTACACAAAGACAACACTATCAGGAGGCAAAGATCAATGGGGAGATCACTTGGGAGGCTGGATACCATATTGTCGCCCTTCTATTCAACTTGAAAAGGCAAACTGGTTTTAAAAATGCAAATTAGGTGCCCTTGTACCAAAAGCCTGCATCGGACACTAGGCCAGTGAGAAGAGAATGGGGTGCATGTGTTTTACATTCCATCCAGTCAGGAGGCCATCTTGATTAAACGGAAGATGGTTGGGAGGCAGAAATGTCCTCACTGGGTGTTTAGTTTTACAAAAGGCAGTCATGTGATCCACCTGTGTTCCCAGAGGTCTTGCGTCTGGGACCCTGGTTTTACAAGTGCTTGTCGGATGAACATAAAACTTGGTACTGTGCCGTCCTGCTGGCTACAGAGTGGGAGTAAGACATCCAGACTGTGCGACCAGCTGCTGCCGTAGGAGCTCAGCTCCTCACTTCACTCTGAGCAGGAACAAAAATATTAACGAGACGAATGATTCTTTGGTTTAGGGAGTGAGGTTGACATACCCTCAATGTAGTCATGTAAGTCTTCAAAATGGAAGCAAAACAAATTACTGGCCGTTGAGGGTCTGGGGATGTAGTTCAGTCAGTAGAGTTCCTGCCCAGCATGCCCGAAACCACTGCATGCAGTGGGTGTGGTGGGCGCACTCCTCTAACCTCGACCTTGTGCAAGTGAGGGCAGGAGGGTCGAAGCTCCAGGCCATCCTTAGCTCTGCAGCGAGTTTGAGGCTAGCCTTGGCTAGAGATCCTTTCTGGGATCAACAAAACAAACCATAAAGCAACGTGAAGCAGAACTGAGATGGTTCTAATGATTTTATTGCTCAGTGGCAAAATAAATCAAAGCAACGAAGAATCCCAAAGTCACATCATTTAGACATGTCAGTGACTGCCAGGAAGCAGGTCTGAATGCTGGGAGAGGGTCTGGGAGGAAGGCATCGCAGTGTGGTATGTTCTTGTAAACATTGGTAGAGGTGGAGAGCAATATCCCCAGGTGGTGTGAGCAAAGCCCCAAGCTTCCTCTGCACAAAGACAAAGAAGCATTTCCTGTCCTTTTCACTTCACACCTGCGGGAGCTGAAACCATTGCCCTGGAGAAGAATGGAGTCTAAGTTGGCCACATTTATACTAAGATGTTTTCCTCAGTGGTGTTCCCCTCTCCCCTGGATCCCTGCACGGTGGACTCGTCCACCACAGTGCAGTCCTACAGGTTGCACAAACGGAGAAGGGCTGCTCCTGATAAAGAGGATATGAAATGAAAACGGAGACTCTTTCCTACTTCCCACTCCCAGCCCCACCTGCTCTGGGGGAAAAAAACCACCCAACTAAAATGGCTGTACGATCCCAATGTATAAGGACTCCTTCCTTGTCCCCACACCCACTACTTGCTGCTACTTGATTCTGTGCCTTGGACCTTGCCCTGTCACTTTCGAGTCGCTGAAGTAGCAAGGCTGCCCTCCTTCGAAATCTGTAGGTAAGTCAGATCTTTGCATTCGGTACCTTGCTGGTTTGGCCCTGCCTAGGATGTGCTTGAAGAATGGGAGAGAAAGAAAGGATAGTCCTGCCAGCCAAGACACAAACTGAGCAGGAGCTGGAGTGAGCCCTGGGGTGTTGGGAGCGGGGAGGTTGGATTTCTTGATTCTTTGCAAGAGTCGTGATGAGGTTGATTGGCCAGCACGGGGACCAGTAATCCAGAACCAGAGTAACGCTTGGCTACTCTGCTCCAAACTTCTCATCAGGAGCACACCATGACCTGGAGCAGACTCCAGCCTTGCACAGGTGAGCAGGAAGGGAGCTGAGTCCTGGGGCAGCCTTAGCTACAGCCCACCTACTCCCGCTAGCAGCCCTCAGCTCTGGGATGCTGCTCTCAGGCAGCCTTGGTGTGCTGTGCAGTTGGCCTACTTCCAGATTGCTAGCACACTCTCAAATCTTCAAGTCTCCCTGTTTTCTGGGCACCCATCAGTGCAGCTGCTCCTCTGGGTGGACACAGAGAGATCAGCAGCGCTGGCCTCCTGCACTGGGAGGGTCTGCTACAGTCACACGTCTACCAGTACATCCAATGGGACGAGGCCTCTCTTCTTCCCACTGAGGACTCTGATGAAGCCGTCCCGTTCTTCCTCAGAGGTCACACAGATCTGAGGGCCAGGGGAGAGAAAGGAAAGGATTCAGTTCAGCAGGAACTAGTGGGGAACTGCAGCAGAAGTTACTGCCGACTGAGCATGCAGGAGCACATAGCTGGGAGAGGGGAGAGAAGGCTCAGGGAGTGGGAAGTCAGGGGTGGGGGTCGGGGAGGCAGCAATGTGAGGAAACGCTCCATAAAACATGACATGCAAACCTGGGTTTGGAAACAGGCCCAGATGCAGAATATTTTCTGGGTTCCAGCTTTATGAGTGAGGATAAAGAGAATGGCATTAAATACCGTGACTCCTTGCAGAGTCTCTGTAAGGACAGAACGACAAACTCCTATCGCAGAACTGGCACAGGGCATGCCGGTCCCCAGTACATTATGCCGAGGACCCAAAATAACAGCTGCCACTCACTGGCTCCTGTCCAGTGCTCGGAATCTTATGTGTGCTCCCTACCACACCAGAAAGCCGAGCGACAATTTCCTTACTAGCTCCAGGCAAGTTAGCAAGAGCATCTCTCGAATTCTAGAGCAGGCGCCTGTATGAGACCTCAAAGGAGGTGGTGAAAATCCACGTGGGTGCCCTTGCCAGTCACTGGTCCCAGGCTAGCCAAGGGCAGAGAAGGGCATGAGGCCTGAGAAGGTTCCTGGGGGTGTGAGTGAATCAGAAGGCTTAGGCACGATGCTCTGCACATGGCTACAGGGCTGGCAGAAGCTGAGGGATTTTTAAGATGACAACGGAAGTGATCAGCTTGACTGAAAATGGTATTTCCTTATTTCTCTTCAATCCTTCCTACTTCCCCTTTCTTCCCTTCCCTTCTGTTCTCCCCCCTCCCCCACCTCCTTTCTCTTTCCAACTGGAAACTTCTCAAGGGATGCATACATTTCCTTCCTGACAGGACCAACACAGTTACTATCGGGCAGACCTGGCCTGGGCACACAGTGCCAGCCTTTGTGGGGGAGACTGCATGGCATTCTGAGGAGGGACACCTTGACCCTAAGTAATGATGTGGGCAGCCGTCCAGCTCAGCTATGACTTGACCCTCAGCTTGACACTTCTTGAATACGGGGCGAGGCTATTTTAGGACTCAATTTCTTCACAACTCTCTTTTCCAGAGCACAGGCTCTTTGCTGGGTTGGAGGTTCCTGCTTTGGAGTTAAGGTCAACTCTATCGCTTACTCTTATGTCATAGTAATCCTCATGGCCGTCATCATCATCATTAAAAATGTTTATTATTTTATTATTATTATTATTTACTTTCATTTTACGTGCATTTTCTGCCTGCATAGATATGTGTCCACCACTTGCGTTTGTGAGGCCCACAGAGGTCAGAAGAAGGTGTCAGATCCCCTGGAACTAGAGTTCAAGACCATCAGGATTGGTCACGTGGGTATTAGGAATCAAATCCAGGTCCTCTGGAAGAGCAAGTGCTCTTAACCACCGAGGCATCTCCCCCACCTCGTATTAGTTTCTTTCAACTGTACGTATGTATGCCTGTGTCTCTGTGCACATGAGTGCGGGTGCCCGTGGATGCCATCGGCATCAGATCCTCCACATGTGGAGTTGTAGGAAATTGCACGATGCCTGGTGTGGATTCCAGCTGGAACTGAACTAAGTCTTGTGTGAGATCAGACTGTGTTCCTAACCACTGAGCACCTCTCCAGCCCTTCTCACCATCACTTTCAGGCCATGCACCTGCGCTTCTCCCTTGGGTTTCGGTCCCAGTGGAGCTGGGCTGGACTTAGACTACTTTACTCAGGGTTTCAGGGTGGATTCTGTACTGATCATGGCTTCCTCGAATGCAACACAGGTCCATGAAAGAAGGGGCACTGCCAAGGGACTTTGGGGAAAGTTCCTCTTGCTCTACAAAGAGGTGCACTCTGAAGAACATTGCTTTCCATTGTCGGAAAGGCATTCATTAGGTGGCCTGTAGTGGGAGGCAGCCAACATTCCGAAGACCTTAGAAGAGAAAGGCGAAGGGATTTATATCCCTGCCCGTGGGGTCAAACCACCCACAGCAGACCCTCATTCTGCACTAGAAGAAAACCTTGGAGGTTGAGTCAGATCAGTTTCCTAACTTGTGGTGTGCATTTTGTTAGCTATTGCTGATGGCCAGCATAGTGCCATTCAGTGACAATGATCCAATGCACTGTGGTTCTTGGGGCTGATGGCATGGGAGCTTGACAGATTTTCTTGTTTGTTTCAAGAGCTCTAGGGTCAAGGTTAAAGAGGCCAAAGGACTCTGTCTTCTTTCTTTTCTATTTCTCCAGGAGTGAATTCAATTCAAGGCACTTCGGGCATTGAAGTTGTTGCTCCTGGTGGTTGTGGAGCTGAGGTTTCCACTTCCTTACTGTTTGCCACTCTGCTGTACATAGAATAGTTAAGGATTGTATTTTGATGAAACTAAATAGAAGTAGATAGACTAAATAAAATACGATATTAAACTCTGAATTCAAAGGAAAGCTTTGGCATGAAATACGTCTGCGTTTTCTAATGCTAATAACTTGATGGTTGAATTGCTGTGGTTGCTCTGGTTGCTATTTTCTTCCACCTTTAAAATACTATTTTTCTAAATATCACTATAATAAACAATTTTCTGTTTTTATGATCTAAATATAATTTCTGGTTTAATTTTTTTTTTTGCAAGAGCCCAAAGAATCCGCAGAACTATTTCTATAGCTGTGACAGACCCATGGATGACAGTATAAGAGTGTTTTAAAGGAATTTAAAGCTGGTTAAGTAGGGTCCCTTTTTAAGTTTAAAAAAATGAAGAAAAACTCATCCCGTCAAGTCAGACGCCTATGTGTTCATAATAGATAACGTAATTAATTCCATCTGGAAACAAGAGCTCTGTGGATAAACACTGTAATAATTATGAAAGATTAGCCTTCGAGACAGAAATGTGATTTAATAAAAAAAAGCACAGCATTCGTTTTCAGAATCAATTTCCTCTGACTTCTCTGTTAATGGTCACTCGTCTCTTTATGCTTTTAGAGTTACACATATCACCCTTGCTGTTTTCTGGTGCCCATGGGGTTCCTCACACTGCAGATGAAATCTTCATTGAGACCTACTCTGAGTTATGGTGGTGGGAGATGACTTTTGTTAAGCGTCCATGCTGCTCAGGCATCCTGCTGTCCCACACGGGTGGCCACGCTGGACTCTCAGGTCTGCATCAGGGAGATTCTAGCGTACTGACTCTTTTAGGTGACATGTAGAGGTGACTATCAAAACCACACATGACACGGATCCATTTCTCCATCACTTTGGCATCGGTGACCTTTCTACTCTGTTACATTTCCTTAAGAGGTTTTGAAAGTTTCCACATAAATTAATAATGTAGAAGCTTAAGGTAGAGATCAAATTTTGAATTTTGTTTTTAATAATAACATTTTCTTTTGGTGGGGGAGTTGAGGTCTCACTATGTTGCTTTGATTGGCCTCAAACTCACTCTGTAGACCAGGCTGGTCTTGAACCTATAGAGACTGGCCTGTTTTTGCTTCCTGAATGCTGGGATTAATGATGCCAATCTTCTACAATAGCATTCTTAAATTAAGGCTGTTGTTTGATCTCATGTAGCCCAGGCTAGCTTAGAACTCCCGATCCTCCTGCCTTTACTTTCCAAGCACTGAGGTGACAGAGCACCACCTCAGTGCAGCTCAGAGGTTCTCCAGTAGCTGGAAAACCAAACCTGACATCAGCCTTCTCACTCTTCCCTCATCCAAGTCTGTGTCTTCACCGCAACAGGTCAAGGTGGGAGAAGTATGTGTGGGCTGTGCGTGCTAGGGGTATGTGGCTATGACATGGTGACACACTGTCCAAAGCTTGGAAGAGAGCAAAGCACTCAACAGGGAACCTGTGTGAGTCAGAATGAGTTCAGGAAGAGGTGCGGCCTTGGGTGTGGAGGCCCATGCTTATCTTCCTGCCTGGCGCTTACATGGGCCCCTTGAGCAGGGCACATGTAGCCTCTGTGGGACTCCATTTTGTAAAAGAGAAATGCCGTGTGATTAATCCACACAATCCATGGGGTATGGGCAAAGAAAGCATAAGTGTCTAAACGTTATCCATACTCCATGTCAAGCATCTTCTCCACTTGACTCACCAAGATGAGGCTTCTTTCTGAACTCCCAATGTGGTGATTTGGCCAGACTTGTTAGCTACTGTTCCCTGGGGGTCCTGTCTCCACTTGGCTTCTGGGACGGTGCTAAGGATCTGAACTCCTGTCCTCAGGAATTCACAGTGAGTTCTTTACCCACTGAGCCATCCTCTCCAGACTATTTCTAGCCCATTTTCACTCCCACCGTAAAAGGCCCCACATGTCTTTCTGTCTTGCTTCTTCAAGGGTGGAAAGTTTGACACAGCTCACAATCCAGGGACTCGCCACGGCTCAGCCTTCTTCCAGGCCTCTTCCCTTAGTAGGCCACTGGCCTTGTCTCCTAGGCCAGTTTTGCTATGTTTCTTCCTGGCCTTTTGTTTTGCCATGGGCCCCCTGGTGCTACTGTCCCCTGAGCTTCTGGGTAGCATATAGTGGTGGTGGTGGTGTGGTGGCTGTGCTGAGGGCAAGGTGAGGTGGCCTGTTTTGGTGTGATCGTCTAGGTGCCTGGCTCACACCCCATTTCCATCACTGTAGTCACAGGGCTGAACGTGACTGAGGACACTCTGTCTGCATTTCTGCTCTCTCGTCTTAAAAGACTTTTCTTTAAGAAACATCCTTACCCAGGCACAGCAGTGGCCAAGATCTGGGCCTGATTTCTGTGTCCTGTCTACAGCATTATCACCTCACTCTCCAAGCTCCTTCCCTCAAGAAAGCCTTACTCTTGACCGACCCACTGTCATCGTGGACTGTTCCTACTCTCACCATTTTGAGATTACTGTGGCAGTTGCCACTCCTCACCCAGCTTTCCCCCGTGCATAGACTATTTTCATGAGTCCATGGCAAAAAATGGAATTATAGCATGCACGGGGCTCAGTAATTTTTGTGGCTCTTTATACACAAGTCTGAAGCAACTATGGAAATCCAGCAGCTAATGCATACTAGCATATATAGAAAACCGACTTCACTGACTCCGTCTGCTGCTGTTGTTAAGATATATTGGGAAAACAATGCTCATGTTTATCCTTAATAATTTTGGCATGTTATCCTTAATAATTTTTATTTGCTTGACTTTAAAAGTAATAGGCATTAATTTTTTATAAAAGACATTTCTTTACATTGTAAATTTTCTTTAGGCCTCTCTCTCTCTCTCTCTCTCTCTCTCTCTCTCTCTTTCTCTCTCTGTCTCTCTCTGTCTCTCTCTCTCTCTCAATATTCTATTGGCTAGCTACAAGAATGAATGAATTATTGGAAAATAAGTTCTAGGCCCTGTGTTCCACCACTTAGTTCTATCCTAAGCCTTTGCTATTTTGAGACAGGTTCTTGGTTGGTAAATAGTTCAGCCTGGCTTTGAACTCATTACACACAGACTTTGAACCTGAAATTTTCTTGCCTGTGTTTCCTGAATGCTGGGATTACACAGGGTGAACTAGATGTCCAGAGTGAGGAGACATTCGTCAAGTTGAAAAAAAATCATTTGGAGCCATATGTAGAAAAGAAAATTGTTGATCAAATTGAGTTAAACATCATCTTAGAATGATAAATCAGTTATAATTATAAGCAATGACTGATTGTGTGTGTTCATGTGTGTGTGTGTGTGTGTGTGTGTGTGTGTGTGTGTGTGTGTTCAGAACTATCTTTGAAGGTAATTCCCAAAATGGGGGAGGATGGCTAGAGAGGTGACTCAGTGGGTAACACCACTGGCTGCTCTTCCAGAGGACTCTGCTTCAATTCTCAGCACCCACATGTTGACTCACAACTGTTTATAACTCCACATCACAGGGAATTCAGTGCCTCACCAGGCCTCCACAGTACCAGGCATGTTGGTAGTGCACACACATCTATGCCGGCACAATCTCCAGACACATATAAATGCCATCTAGAGTACATTTGGAGCAACCGTGTTGGACAGACAAGTTTTAAATTATGAATCCATATTTCGTTCTTTAATTTCTTGCAGACTGAACCTTCTCATAGCCACATAATCAACTAAAGATATCCATCGCCTCGAGAAACGCTAGAATTACTGTATTGTTACAAGAATGCAGAAAGAAGCGAACTGCTGACTTCTCAAACTGAAAACTGGCAATCAACTGTGAGGGTTCTTTGTGAAAGAAAGAACATGTCTAACTTCCGGTCCCCATAGCCTCTTCTAACACATCCAGAGCAGTCTTGGCGGTGAGAGTCCTGCAGCAAAGATGGCGCATGCGCCATGAGAAGAACTAAGTCAGATGGGAGGATACCTTCTCTGTGCTGGAGGAGGTACACAGAGAGGAGCAGGGCAGAGCTGAGGTGTGACTGTCCTGTTCGTTTCTATCTATATTCCACGGGTGAGGTAAGGAGTCCAGAAGGAAGTGGCTTAAGGACATTATAGATACAGAGGGCTCAGGAAAATCGGCAGAGCAAAAGGTATCAGTAATGTGTAGATTAGGTACAGGGAAGTGTCCATTGGAGCCAACACACCAAACCCTGGAGCACAGCACCACACAATGCCACTTTTCCCTTTAGGTGATGACATATTGCTGGTGGCTATCCCAGAGCTAACCTTGAGTAGCTGCTAACTTCAGTGACTAACGGTCCTCAGACACAAGTGCTCTCTCAGGACACTGTGGCATTATCTATGCTTCTTTTCTGACAGATACATTGAGTGAGTGTAGTGGTTTGAATGAGGAAGGACCCCTAAAGGCTCATGTATTTCAATACCTGGTCCCCAGTTGGTGGCATTTGTTTTGGGAGATTATGGAACCTTAGGAAGTGGAGACTTGCTGGAGGAAGTGAGTCACTAGGGGCGGGCTTTGAGGTTTTATAGCTCACTTCCTGTTCTCTCTCGCTCTACTTCCTGTGTTGGAATGAAATGTGATTGGACAGCTTCCTCTTCGTGTTGCGAGGTTTTCATTGCCTTTTGCCATGCCGATGCCTTCTCAGTCACTCTGGACTTTCATGTTCTGAAACTCTCAGCTAAGTAAATACTCTCCCCACTAACTTACTTTTAGTTATGGTGTTCTATCACAACATTAAAAGCTAATTAAAGCAGAGGTTTCCTGGCACTTCGGTTTTGCATATTGGATTCTAACTATCCTTGTACCATGGGTTTCCGATCATCTTTTCTCAAGTGGTATACTTGGTCCCTTCTTGTGTCCGTGTCCGTGTCCGTGTCCGTGTGTGTGTGTGTGTGTGTGTGTGTGTGTGTGTGTGTGTGTGTGTGTGTGTGTAGGGGCTTGTGAACTTTACTTACCTGATTCTCTTTCAGTGTTATCTGCCCCTGGTCCTTGCAGCCAATGAAGGTCCGGACACACCTATAAATCTTCTCATGCTCTTCTACTCTCTGAACAAAGTTGGCTGGAAAGAAACCAACCCTGTCCTGAATCTTTCCCTGAAATGGAAGAGGAGGCGTTCAGCGGCAAATGCAACATTTATCGTAACTGTCATCACCAAGGGATTCTTTTTTTCTTTTTAGAGCCTGAAACACTTACTTTCCACCAGTCTTCATTGGAGTCTTCTAGGAGAGTGATCATGTCTCCTGGCCTAAAAATGAAGGATGCATGAGTTCGGGGGGAGGAAGTCAAATGAGGAAGAGAAAATACTCTTTAGCCTGAGGTACTTTTTTATTCATGCAATAATCCTTCTATTTATTAATCCTAAAATAAATAGGAGTAAAGGAAGCATGACTTCACTGGCCCTTCCCTTCCAAGGAAATGGAAAGCGAATATTCACATTGCAAAAATGGCCAGGTTTAGAATTCAATAAGTATCAGGGTATATACTGGGGAGGTATAGCTTCCTCCCAAGTTCTGTATTTTGCTTTTATTTTGTTGTTCAGTACTTATATCTAAAACCAGTCACACCCTTTATTATTATCTTTATTTCTGATGGTTAATTCATCATCACCTTGATTGGATCAAAAAGCACACAGGCAAGACTGGGGAGATGACTCAGTGGTTAAGAGCCCTTGGCTGCTCTACCAGAGGACACAGGTTCAACTCCCAGCACCCACATGGCAGCTCACAACTGTCTATAGCTTCAGGTCCAGGGGATCTAACACCCTCACATGGACTCACACACTGACAAAATGCCAATGCAGGTGAAATTAAAAAAAAAAGAAAAGAAAAGAAACACAGGGTATTGGTGAGGCAAGGTTTGTATGTTGACCAGGCTGGTCTCAAACTCTTATAAATAGGTAAGGACAGGAGAAGGTTACCTTTTCATGTTTAACTCTTTATGGGCCAATGCAACTCCTACAGCTACTCCAGACTCAAGGGACAGAAGGCCCCACATCTGTGAAGGGCACTGCAATATCTCAGGCTGAGGAGGGCACACACAGGGAGGGAGGAACTCAGAGCAGTCACTCTAACTGCACACCCAGAGTCAGAGATTTTGCCCAGCGTTTGGACTGACTCCTATACCAGGGGTTTATTATCTTTTTATGAGTACAAATTTAAAAAAAAATTAAGACCTATTATCACATTGTTGCCCAGGCTGGCCTGGGTCTTACTTTGTAGCCGGGGCTTGTCTTGAACTAGCTGCAGTCCCCTGGCTTTAGCCTCCCGATGCCAGGATGCCCAGGCTGTTCCACAATGGCCTGTCATATTTGGGCTGTTGGCGATCTTTTCACCCTGCCTGGGTTTGCTGCTCCCTACTGGGAGTCTCCTAAGATTCCTGCTCCTTCCCGTTCGTCTCCCAACATCCTTGTGAAGTCTAGCTGTTCTGTTATTAGACAAATTCACATCATTTGAATTCCTGTGGTATTAGCCTTACAAAGTTGGCATCAGCCATGCCCTGACTCACTACTTATGGCTACAGTCTCCACTGTTTTATTTTGTACAGTATCGGAAGCACTCTTTTTTTAAAAAAAAAAACAAACCCATTTTTGACATTCTCGGGCACTGGATAGAGCATAGTAGATTCCTGTGCTCACTTTGCTCTCTTGCTTCAATCTCTTCTGCTGTCAGTGCCAAATCTCAGTTATTCCAACCAGGGCTTCCCATGTAGGCTTGATGGTTGTTGAAATCTAAGCACCATGCCATACTCCCTGATGTTCCACGGAAAACTACAGAGACAGTGATCCGTGGAATGTGTCAGATTTACTAAAGGGCAGCTCAGAGGGAGGCAGGGAAGACTCCAGCCACAGACCACTGCCTTTGGAAGGTTCAGGCATGTGGAGGGCGCTTCTAGAACTCCAAGAGGTTATGCTGAAGCAATAGGCATTAAGTTTGTATGCCGATTGGGCTCTTTTTCTCCAGAGCATTCCTTCCTGTCCCTGATCCTCTTCTTCCTCATTCCCCTCCCCCCTTTTCCTTATCCTCTTTTTATTTTTTGTGTCTGATGTGTTAATGTATGATGTGTGGGTACCACATTGAGTATATGGAAATCAGAGGGGAGTCTTGGGTATTGGTCCTCCCTTCCACCTTATCGGAAGCAGGCTGTTTTGTTGTTTACTGGCATACTGCATATCCAAGGCTCGATGGCCTTCAGGAGTCCCCATGGATATCCTCTTAATTCCACCTCCCATCTTGCCCTAAGAGTACTGGGTTACAGACATGCTCTGCCACGTCTGGGTTTTACATGGGTCCCAGCGGATTTGAACTCAGGTCCTCACCCTTCACTCTCAGCACCTTAGACCCTGAGCCCTTTTCTTCTTCTGAAGCCCGTTGACCTATGGCCTCTGGCTCTGTTGGAACAGCTGTGTTTTTTCCTTTCACAAAACATTAATTTTCTATAATTCATGTGAATACTTCAGGATTTAGAATCTCAAGTGAAAGGGATGGGTCATTAAAAGATTAAGAATGTAGGGCAAAAGTCACAGTTTCTACCCACTCTGCTACAGCAGCCCCGCAGCAGTAAATACGGCTGACATTTTGCCATTTCGACAGTTGAGGCTGCCTGCTGATGCCACTGGAAGAGAGATGGCTGAAGAAAATCGCTTTTTCCCAGGTGAGGGATTTAATTAAGCATCAAGGATGAAAGTCATTGTAGAGAAATCTGCTAAGCTCCAGCAGATTTTATTTAACCCCGTAACCTAAGAAACCGCACATAGTATCAAATGCAAAGGCTTTGCTGATGGTTTGATAGGAGATGTGGCAGGAGAATGGAGGCGCCTCACCTAAGGAAAATGGAGGAGGATGCTGGCCTCAAACTGTGGAATCAGAGACCAGCTAGAGACCCACTCTTTATAGTGCTCAGGAGTGGGCAGTCCCAGAGCACCTACTTTGTGCTAAGCAAACTTCCTACTACAATAGGGCACACACTGAAATATCAGCACTAATTTACCATAAAGTATCAGGTACACCCCTGACAGTGTGGTAGAGTCTGGCTTTTCCAGCAAAAGATCTTGACCAGAGCCAGAAAAGTGCCGGATAGGTGACAAGAGATACAGCAATCCATTTATTCTTTGCTTTTTTTTTTTTTTTAAATTCCATTCCTCACTCAACAAATACCCACAGAGGGTAGATTCTGAAGGAGCTATTTTACCAGACACCAGGTGCACACTGCAAAATAAAACCCTCGCTTAGGACTTCTATTCTAATGCAAAACATGAGTTATAAATAAGAAAGACAAAGAGCAAACCATTTAACAACAATATAAACGACCACACATTGCCTTAAAAAGCGATGACGGGAACACAGGGTGTAGAGGAGTGGATTCCTACAGAGGTTAGTCAAACTGCCCATCTTTCTGGCAGACACAGCTAAGGATAAGTGTCTCTTGCATTCAAAGCCAAGACAGCAACGTCCCACATGTGACCCCAAAGCTGGTGGGATCACTCTGCTCTCCTGTCTGACAGACACCACCGTACAATAAGAGCATTCTTTTCCATGGAACCTGAACTCCATCTTTTTCCCCACACTGGGCGTGCCATGTTAGGGGTCCAGCTGTGACAGGGGACGGATAGGGGCACCTTTAGAATTCAGACTGTCAGAGCACCCCTACACATAGGTTAAGGGACTTTGCATATTTACAGTTTAAGCAGCCCAGCCCACACCCCAGTCCTTTGCCTTTCTGAGTTAAGCTTTAATCTAGAGGCTAAAAGGCCACCCAGAAGGAAGTGAGACTCAGTCACCTTGGTGGTTGAGTAACTCCCACTGTATGGAGAGAGGAGGAGATGACAAGATCTTTGTCACAGTGTCACAGACAAGGCCGAGCACCTGGCTGGAGGGCAAGACTAAGCCTCCGACTGAGGACAGCAGCCTCTGCGCCCACTCCCTTGTGTCTGGCTGAGATGAAGTGGAAGAGTATCCAGGATCTGCATCCAGTGTTTCCTCAGGCTACCTGTGCTCTGGGTAAAGCACCATCTAAAGGTTTAACCTCTGACTCTGGGTTTTCATGACAGGCGGCCTAAGCTGCCTCCACCTATTGTTTTGTGTTGTTGTTGTTTTGTGTTTGTTTGTTTGTTTTTAATTAAAAAAAATTGTGTTGGCCCAGATTTGGGGCTCCAGCTACTTTGCTTAGTTCTCTGTATTAATCACTAGATTAACTCCACACGCCAGTTACTTCCTTTCCTAGGACTCCATGGTTCCGGGTTACTGTGCTATGACTCCGATATCTCACCCCAGGGCCAGGTACCAGACAATGATGGGTCATACCTAAGCTCTGAAGCCTGACCAATTACAAGGAGCCCCAGGAAACCCTGTGCCTTGGGCACCTGAGCTTGCTGTTGTCCTGAGAACAAACCCTGCCACCCTTCCTCACAGCCCTTTGTTCTCAATTGTCCATTGTCTCGGTGAACCTTCTCACCTTGGATGAGATTCTCAGTGTGCTTCTTCTCAGTGTTATGCTATCCAAGAACCAAAACACCGAGTCAACCAACTCTACTCAGAGAGCTTTGCCTATCTGCCTGAGGAGAATACAAGTCTAATGCTTGTTTACCTGAAGACGACCCCCCGACTGGCAAAAGTGTGCTGTTCACAGAGCTAGGAATGGTACTACCTAAGTGGGGCTGGCTATGTGGAATCTTCTGGAAACTGCTCTTGAAGCAGGCTTCCTGTTTCATGGATAAGAGCTCCTATGTGGAGGCTGGCTAAGGCCCCCCAATCTCTTCCGTGTCCTGGGTGGATAAAGGGTTCTGAGGAGTGAGGATGCCCTCATTCCCTAATGAAGACACTTGTTCTGAGGACAGCCCTTCCACTGTGGGGAGAGCAGGAGGAAGTCAGAAAAATGATCTTCAGAAAAATGGTCTCCATCTCTGTCAGAATAGCCAAAGAAGATTCTAGGATGCTGAGCTCATATTTTCTGAGTGCCTATGCTATTCAGGCCTTGACTATGAACCAGAAGCACAGAGACAGCAAGATGTCTCCACGCCTCAGTTTCTTTAACTCCAATGAGGATCACACAGCAGCTTCTGATGGCACATTGTTTTCTACAGGTGGGGTAAGGAGGGATCAAGGCTTACAGAAGCCTCCTCGGACTTTAGAATCCCACATGAAAGGCTGGGCCATTCAAGGCCTAGGGGGAGGGGCATTGGCTTTTATGGTTTTTGTTTTTAAACACTAAGTTGGTGTTGATGTTTATGTAAAACATTTAGGCAAGTTCACAATAAGTGGCAGCCACCATTGTTAGTAAGCCATTATTACCACCCTCAGGGCGTTGGTCATCTAAAAAGCAGAAGTCTAGGGATGGGGAGTGGATAGTGAGCTTCCTCCATGAATGAGGAACAAGTACCACGTGAAGCAGACCAAGTGTGGAGTTAGATCCAGGCAGAAATCACAGCACGTCCGCACGTCCGGCTCTGGTCCTGAGCTGTCACAGTCTTATTCTTTATGTTCATATGTTATGCATACTAGTGAGTAGATTATGAAATAGTTGCTTTGAAAACTTGTTCTGTGGATTGAGTTAAAACACGTGGAAGTCTTCGGTTCTATGAAATTGCTAATTTGCTCCCAAGCCCGTCATTTTCCAGTTAGAGACAAGGTCTAGTGGGTGAGGTCTGCTCTGTCTCTGTCTCCCTCCATCCCCAGCCCATAAAGATGTGGCCTTTCTATGTTTCCTAGCTGGCCTTGACCTTGCAATCTCTTGCCTCAGCCTCCAGTGGACCTGGGATTCTGGAGGAATGGCACTGCATACTGCTACACTGCCCACATTAGTTTTGGTCTGGACAATTGGTAATGAGATGTTCACTTCCTTTGGTAGCCTCAGACCCTAGTCTTTGGGATAATTCAGAACCCAAGAGGACTTCTGCCTTTGTTTGTGTAGACCCGGTTTCTTTTCTCTTTATCCTTCTGACCACAAAGTAACATCAAAGCTTGGCTTTGCAGTTGACTCTGTGCCTTATTACAGTGGTATTTTTGTAGGGCTGAATACAGCAGTTATCCTGTAGGAGGAACAATGCCCACTTCATGAAATGGGCAGGCCAGCTACGTCTGCGTACATGTCGGCAGAGACAGAGACACTGGACTACTTACATCAGGGTTTGGCTCCGTGGCTAGCTTCAGGGTATCAAGCTGCCTCTAACACTATTCATGGCTTATCAAAATGCATGAGAGCTCCCCATACCACTCTGCAGGCATTTTGGACAGTTTAGTATTCCATACCCTAGCCTGTTCATTAGATGAAGAGACATCTACATTGAGTCTATCAACACCACCACTCAACCAAAACAGATGTCCTTGAAAGGGCCAGCCAATGGGAGAAGCAAAGGGAACTAGCCAAATTACTCCGTTCATCTGAGATTTACCGTTGAGTTTTCCCATCAGGCTGATTTCTCAGTTTGCATTAATCTGGCCCAGAATTGTTTACAGCCCTGGCACATCAGGAACTCCTTGACTCTGCGGTTTGATTTCCAGCCTTAAGGCTGTTTGTGTTTTCTCCCAGGTCTATATTCTAGCAGGAACGTTCATTTAAAGGGCCATTTGGAAGGAATTTGGGAGATGTTCCTGAACTGTCATGGATCACGCTCTCTAGAACCTAATTGAGAGAGGCGTTTGAGTGCGAGGGAGGCGGCTAAACACATTAGTGACATTCGGGAAGGTCTGGGTTTCTTGACATAGTGCAGCATCACAAAATAATATGCACCAGAGACTTTCCTCAAATAGCCTTAATTGGATTTTGATGTCCTGGCGACTGTGAAGATTATTTTTAAATCAAATTGGTGCATTAGAATTACATTTAGTTTTAATTAAGTTGATGCATTTGCCAAG
This sequence comes from Rattus norvegicus, assembly GCF_021556685.1. Taxonomy (NCBI): domain Eukaryota; kingdom Metazoa; phylum Chordata; class Mammalia; order Rodentia; family Muridae; genus Rattus; species Rattus norvegicus. The sequence goes on from NC_141541.1 coordinate 119,288,687, forward strand.
CAGTAATGTACTTAGAGAATGGAAATGAGACACCAGGGGGGTCTTCTTCTGTCTCATTTGTCTCGAGCATTCCTCCTTTCCTAGTTTACAGAGGGTTGTACACAACAGGCAAGGTGAACTTCAGAGTGGGTCAAAGGTGAATGCAGCTCTCCACAAGTCAAAACGGAATCAGGAAACTGGTGTTTCTCTCTCCTGTCTGTGTCTGTGTCTGTGTCTGTGTCTGTGTCTGTGTCTGTGTCTGTGTCTGTGTCTGTGTCTGTGTCTGTGTCTGTGTCTGTGTCTGTGTCTGTGTCTGTGTCTGTGTCTGTGTCTGTGTCTGTGTCGTCTGTGTCTGTGTCTGTGTCTGTGCCTCTGCCTCTGCCTCTGCTTCTCTCTCTCTCTCTCTCTCTCTCTCTCTCTCTCTCTCTCTCTCTCTCTCTCTGTATGTGTGTAGGTCAGAGGACTATATGGAATGTTGTTGTTGCCCAGGAGCTGTCTCCCTCTGGTTTTTGAAGCAGAGTCTCTCTCATTGGCATGGAGATTACTGAGTCAGCCATTTCTACCTCCTCCATGCTGGGATTACACGTGCATGCTACATGCCCTGTTTTTGTTTGTACATAGATTTTGGGCACTGACCTCATGTCATCATGCTTATGAGTCAAGCATGTTATAGCCTGGATTGTCTCCGTCGCCCTGTATTCTGGTTTTGAGTCTGTCACTGGCTAATTTGAGTCATAATTGCTCTCAAATCTAGAACACAATCAGAATGCAGGTGAATATCTAACCACACAGAGTTCCGGGCAGGGTTTGATTTAGGGTATAGGTCTTTGGTGTATTTAGGAATCTCGACTTTAATAACATTCTCTACAGGGATCTTATGGTTTATAACCAATGGCTTTAATATTCCAGCCAGCTTTCTCCTCTAAAATACTGTTGTCTTGGGCAACCTCACAGCTTTACTAGAGAACATAAGGGATAGGGGTAAAATCATGGAAGACTTAGAAATAGGCAAAATAATCAGGTTATTGCCTTCCTTTCAAAGACTTTGTTATTTTTCACTGCATAAAAATCGCAGAAAGTGGACAATAATACAATTATCACTATCCATAGAAATGAAAGAGGGTTGTGCCTAGCAGAATCTCATCAGGAAAATACCATGACTTCTGGCTATCCATGCATTGGTTTGTCAGTTCCCATCAGCAAGCCCTCGCTGTCTTCACACATCTGGTGCACTGGGTTCCCTCAGAACCAGGTGAAACATCTCACCAGTTCTCTCATCTTTTAATGGGTCAGAGAATCATTTGGATAGATGAGAGTCACAGCTTGACCTCAACTGTAAAATTTCTGCACCAGAAGCAAGGTTTCATGAGCACAGACTGCAGACCACAGGTTTCCTGGGCTCTGGGCTCAAACCTAGTTTATTAGGACTCAGAGAGTACTATGCATGATGAACTTGGGATATGACTACATTGTCTAAACTAATTTTCCAAAAACAAATGGAGGATGGATAGATGGATGGATAACAGGTGTGCAGGGATAATCAGGGGTGTTCTTCAGCACGGTAGGGTGACTGTGGTCAGCGACAGTTAACTTGATGACACTTTTATGTCTAAAAATAGTCAAGATAATTCCCAATGTTCGAAACACAGAAATGATAAACCTTTAGGGCACCAGGTGTGACAATTTACCCACTTTAATCAATATATACTATAAACATTTATTAGACTAGCATGTAATAGCTTACAAGTGCATGCAATGATGTGTCAATGAAAAATAAAATTAAGGCTGGAGAGAGAGGTTGGTTGGTGAGGAACTTAGTTTGGTTCCCAGAGATCACATTAAAACAAAAACAAAACACTAAAACAAACAAAATGAAAGCTGTTAAACTGAGCATGGTGGTGCATGCCCCTAATCCCAGTGCTAGCATAGCAGAGACACACAGATACTTAGAATTTGCCAGCCCAGCCTACGTGGTGAGTTTCAGGCATGTGTGAGATCTTATTTCAAGAAATAAAAATAAACATAAAGGCAAGATATTCCTGAGAAATTATACCCAAAGCTATTCCAGATGCACATGTATGTATATGCATATGTATATACACACACTCACACCCCTGCACACACATGAAGTCCACACACAAGTGTCCATATATACACTTTATAAATGAAAACTCAACTCCTTAAATTCAGAGTTTTTTCAGAGAGGACACTGACCAAAATCAACATAGGGTGCAAAAGTACAGGTGGGAGCAAGGCTGGCAGGTCAGCCTCTGGGCTCAGGCCCCAATCTCTACTTTCTACCCATATTCTTATTGCTGGTTTTCCTACTTGGTCTCCCAGAAGACAAAGAATCCCATGCAAGAACCAACAGCTGACTTCCTGTGCCTCTGCCCTGAATTTTCAAGACCTTCTCTGGTGTTGGCATTTGCTCCCAACTTGGTGCTTCTTACTCAATTTCTCTAAATCTGGACAATTAAGTCTTTACCTCTTTATCCTTTACCCCCAAAGCTCACAGGCAGACTTCTGCAAACTGGGTGCCATTGCTGCCTCCTGTAGAACTTTCCTTGAAGTCCCAGGACTGTTTCAGTGTTCCTCTGGGGTGTGCTGAAGTACCAGGTCTCCCCGCCCAGCACCTCACACCAGACTGTAATTTCTGTCTGCTTTTCCCATGCCTCCCAGCACCATGACTCCTTAAACTCAAACAAGGGACAACTCCCTGAGATACATCCTAGAAAAAGCCATATGTAGGTTAAAGTCACTTTCAACTCAATGTCAAATTCAAGAGAGATATATTTAGGCTACCCATCTCCCAGGGTCCTTGCAAATATTAGTTAACCAAACTCATGCTTGCTTGCTCTCATACGAAGACTAGTTAACCAAACTCATGCTTGCTTGCTCTCATTTTGACACTAGTTAACCAAACTCATGCTTGCTTGCTCTCATACAAAGACTAGTTAACCAAACTCATGTTTGCTTGCTCTCATTTAGACACTAGTTAACGAAACTCATGCTTGCTTGCTCTCATACGAAGACTAGTTAACCAAACTCATGCTTGCTTGCTCTCATTTAGACTCACCCACAGAATGTCAGAGACGTAAAACTTCCTAGAGCCTGGTGATTCACAATTCTAAATCCTTATTTGGTGTTGAAGAGATGTGTTTTTCTCTGAAACTAACTCTTTCTCTCTCTGTCTAGGTATTCTGTCATACACAGTCATTAATTTATATCTTCCTTAGAATGTAATAATGTTGAAAAAGCAATTCCCCTGTTTTTCAGTCATGGCTCCTAAGCCTTTCTTCATCTAAAACCTGCCATCTTTTCTCCCCACCTGAAGAAAAATGGCCATTATCATATAAATCTGTTTGAAGAGAACTAATAAAAAAGAAAATGGCTTAATGTGAGAAGTTGATGTGGAGTCTTTGACATCAACACGAACATGGCCACTGAATATGTATTTGAACCCTTTGCTCTTCTGCTTACTCTCCAACCTTTGCTTCCGAGTTCGCAAATGCAGTAATTTATATCTCTTGATGATTTACCTGAAAGACCAGCCTGGCAAAGCCAAATAGGTTATTCCTACTGTTATTCCTATGCCTGGGTGTGAATAAGAAGCAATGACTTCAAGCCATTCTCATCCTCAGAGCAGGAGAGATCCTGGGGGTAGTTACATTGTGAGGGCTGAATGTAGATTTTCCTGAGAGAGAATTCCCAGGGGAAGGCAGAGATAACTCAGTGATTCCAGAATTGTATGAATACAAGTTGAGGTATGTTCTCTGCAAGAAATAATTCAGATAGAGTCACCGGGGAGGAAACACCACAGTCAAGGGACACTGAGTTAGGACTGAGAGCATGAAGAAATTCAAGAGGTAGAGGTGTGTGTGTGTGTGTGTGTGTGTGTGTGTGTGTGTGTGTGTGTTTACATGTGTATGTGTGTGATGGGGAGGTACAGGGTGACACAGACTATAAAACACAAAGGACCCCTGTCTATGGTGCTGTGGTCCTTCTGCAGAAGGGATGCAAATTAAACAGAAGCCAGCCAGGATGAGGCTGCACACGTCTTGAGTCTCCACAAATAATGTGTGAGATCCAAAGGCACTGGAGGACACTGTGGTTTTGGAGCCAACCTGGGGACTATGAGGCACCTTTAGAGACTCAGACAGCTTGTGCAGCTCTCCACACATGTGGGGTCATGTGACTGCATGAGTGACTTGCCCAAGACTTAAAAGCCAAGGCAAAGTGGTACCATGCTTTGCATTCTTAAACATTCAGTGAATTCATGCTGTCCAGATCTGGCTGCCTTCCTCCCTCTCTCCCTTCTTCTCTTCCTCTATCCCTGTATTCTGAAGAGAAAGAACCTAATTTTGAAGCTCATTGGAGTTGGACACAGTGACACATAACTATAATCCCAGCACCTACCGGCCAAGGTAGGAAGATCCTGAGTTTAAGGTCAGCCTGGGCTACAGAGTGATGCATGGCCAGCCTGGGCTACAGAGTGACACATGGTCTAACATGAAAAGAAACAAAAAAGAACTAGAAAAAAAAAACAAAGTACACTGGAGCTGAAATGGTAACTTGTCTACTATGTACTGGATATTGTGTCCTTTTGTAACCTCCTCATCCTAGAAGCCCAGACTTGATTGTCCCTATTTTCAATACTGGGGGGCATCTATAGTGAGCTGTAGGGGACAGTAGCAGACACAGAGTTGGAAAGCCCTAGACCAGGTAGCCCCCTGCCAATCTGGTCCAGATCCTAGGGGATGAGTTTACTAAGTTTTAGATGAGTAAATAGAGAATGAATATTGACTACATTCTAAACATGAGGTTCAGAGGAGCCCTCAGCAGAGTCTGACTTCATTCTTCATGGGGATGGGCTTGGAGGGGGGTGCATCAGCAGGGAGATGCCCTGATCCACTGAGAGCTGGTACCTGGGGGGTGGTGAGTTAATATGGAGGACTATGAAGACATTTGCACCACTGGCCTGTGGTAGATAAAGCTTTTCTTGTTACTAGGCAGATCCCTAAGGAATCTACTGAAGCTATGACTCATCCGCTCTGACTTTTGGTGGCTTTGATATCTGAGCCCCCCCCTTTTTTTGTTCCCAAATGCATATTTCTGACATTCCTTATATGCTACTCCTTTGCTTTCTCTCCCAAGGAAGATACCCAGCATGTTCCCCTGGGTAAGTATGCAGGCAGATAAGAATAGTATCTAATCAAAATGATTTTTTTCCCCTTATGGTTGAGGAGGGAAAGATAATTCACAAAGTCCCAACTCATCCGGGAAATTATACTCCTTCCTCTCTGTATTGTTTTGAGTATGCTAACCAAGTTGTTGGCTTAAAAAAAAAAACGAGAACCTACAATGCCTTAGTTAAGAATAATAAACAAACAAACAAACAAATAAATAAATGTATGTGTCATTTATCACTTCAATCTCCCAGCCTATGAAATGCAGGCATTTCACTCCCGGGAATGAATAGCCCTGCTTGTCTGTAAGCAGATTGTAAATGTTGGAGTCGTGACCAGACATCTTGGCTTTTAATGGCCTGCAACCAACAGAAAATAAACACACAGAGTTACGACAGCCTGCACAGAGCCAGACACCCATCAGTGTCCCTGGTAACACTCAGTATTGCTCTGTAATGACTGTTAAAAAAATCTAGAGAATTCAGAATACTGTTCTAATGAAGTAGTGGGGGATAAGGCAATAGGGAGCTATTTTGTCTTCAATTTACTTCTGTGTGTGTCTCTTCGTGTGTGTGTGTGTGTGTGTGTGTGTGTGTGTGTGTGTATACGTGTGTATACCCGAGGATAATTTTAAGCAATGTTCATGAGGAACCATTCCCTTTGATTTTTGAGGGTGGATCTTTCACTGGCCTGGAACTTTCTGAGTAGACTAAGCTGCTGGCCAAGGAGTCTCAGAGATCCATCCATCTCTGTCTACCTAGCTCTGGGTTACAAGCTTGTGCCACCATGTCTGCTCTTCCTCCTCCTCCTCCTCTTCCTCGTCCTCCTTCTCCTCCTCTTCCTCTTCTTCTTCTTTCCTTTCTTTTTTTTAAATGAAATCTGACCTAGTTCTCAGCACTTATTTCCTTCAGTTTTCTTTTTTTTCAAAGATTTATTCATTTATTATATTTAAATGCACTGTAGCTGTCTTCAGACACACCAGAAGAGGGCATCAGATCTCTTTACAGATGGTTGTGAGCCACCATGTGGTTGCTGGGAATTGAACTCATGACCTCTGGAAGAGCAGTCGGGTGCTCTTAACTGCTGAGCCATCTCTCCAGCCCTCTTCTTTCCTTTCTTCTTCCTCCCTCCTCCCCTCTTCCTCTCCTCCTTCCCTCTCCTTTACTTCTTCATGAAAACAGGCTCTTGGGAATAGAACTCAGGTCCTTGTGCTTGCAAGGCAAGCACATTAACCACTTGAGCCCATCTCTGTCAAGTACCTCACTGTAAATCTGACACATGCAAATGGCCATCTCACGGAACTCAGTATGGTTCACTATTGCCACTCTCAGCTCCATTCATATCTAGTCAGCTATGGGCCATCTCCTGAAGTTCACATGGCAGTCACAAGGCCAGAGAGACAATGACTTAGAGACTTGGATTGTCTCTGATGAAGCATAGTCCACCTGAAACTGCCAGGGCATCTCTCCTGGTATTCTAGGACGAATCAGACAATGCTTACACCCCGAGGAGTTCATCCTGGAAAGTTTCCCCTGTGAAGGAGAAAACTCAGAAGTATATGGCAGGAGTGTAGGGTGGAGACTGAAGCAAAAATTGGCACAAAGAAACCAGACTGGAATGAACACCTTTGTGCCAAGGTTGACATGTGACCCGCACCAAACAGAACTTACACAGGGAGACCGACGAGGCAAAAGTGTACACTGCATGGAGGCCAATCTGCCAGGTGCAGGTTCCATGGAAAGGTCCCGTCCCCAGCTCTGGGCCACTACTTCCTTGAAAGTGTTGAATTATTTTTTTTTCTGCAATAAACTCACTCTGCTACTATGCATCCCAGAGGATTGCCCTTAGACTCCAATCTGCATCTATAAACAGTATCCAGTTGTCATCATCTGAACAACAACAACAACAGCAATAACAACAAGAAGAAAAGAAAAGAGGCCAAGATGCAAACTCTGAACACTGCCATATGAACAACAATGCCAAGCAACCAGAGCTTCCAGGGACTAAGCCACTACCTAAAGACTATACATGGACTGACCTTGGACTCTGACCTCATAGGTAGCAATGAATATCCTAGTAAGAGCACCAGTGGAAGGGGAAGCCCTGGGTCCTGCTAAGACTGAACCCCCAGTGAACAGGATTGTTGGGGGGAGGGAGGCAATGGGGGGAGGATGGGGAGGGGAACACCCATAAAGAAGGGGAGGGGGAGGGGCTAGGGGGATGTTGGCCTGGAAACCAGGAAAGGGAATAACAATTGAAATGTAAATAAGAAATACCCGATTTAATAAAGATGGAGAAAAAAAAAAAAGATCAAGCATCACTTGAAGACAGAGTCAAGCAAAGCTGATCTGAGGTGGGAGGCAGGAGACTGACCCTAACAATTGAAGCTCAACTCTTCCATTGATGCTAATTTAAGGATTAAATAAACCTTTTGATTATCTATTAGACAGTGAGCATCAAGTACATCTAATGCTTAACCTGCATGGAAACCTTCACATCCCATTGGCCACGCACTAAAGACGTGCTTGGCAAAGGTCCCAGATCAGCACGAGCATCACCTTTAGACTAGATAGATACATGCACGCTCTTTGTCTTCCCCTCAGATCTGTTCAACAAGACACTTGGAACAGGACAGCAAGCAGCTCACATGTTAGTCCTGCAGACTGGTGTGGGTGCATAAAGGCATGTGTAAGTCATTGTTCTAATGCCTCCCTTAAGATTATTGTTGTTGTTGTTCTTGTTAGTAGTACTAGTAATGTGTGTGTGTGTGTGTGTGTGTGTGTAGGTGTGTGTGTGCCATAGTGTGCATGATCAGAGGGCAAACCTTGGAAGTTAGTTCTCTTCTTTTATCACACATTCTGGACCTTGAATTAGGTCAGAAGGCTGGTTTTTACTTGTTGGTTCATCTCACTGCCCCCCTCCTTCTTTTTTACATCTAAAAGTAAACATCTAAAATTGTCTTTCATTTCATTTTAAACACACACACACACACACACACACACACACACACACATACACGCACACACGCATGCACACGTACACGCACAGATGTTTTTACCTCATTTCCAAGTCTTCATTCTCCTGTGGTATAAATCTGTACAAGGCAACGTAGGTGTTCATCTGTAATGGGTCTTTGGAAAGAGGTCCCTGCCAGAGAAGACAGAGAAAACTGAGCAGGAGAGACTGACAGTGGATGAATACTGCAGTGCCCACAACATGGCTCTCAGGAGTCACACAGCTGGCTATTCCTGAGGCTTCTCTCTTAGCTTGCTTTTAAAATCACATTACATTGTGTTAAATTATATTGGAGAAAGGGTTTCCTCTGTGTAGCTCTGGCTGTCCTAGAACTAGCTCTGTAGACCAGGCTGGCCTCAAATTCAAAGAGATCCACCTGCTTCTTTTTCCGGAGTGCTGGGATTAAAGGCGTGTGCTACCACTCCCAGCTCCTTAGGTTACTTTTAATTCTGGAGTTGGACTCCACTACAAGCTATTTGAAATGGTTGGGAGATCTCAGAAATAGCTTTTTTTCTTTGGGTGATTCTTTTCTTTGACATAATCCTTCAAGAAAAATGACAGAAATGGGGATGTTTTCTATTTTTTTTTCACTTTCAGGCATGTGTGTGTATTATGCATATTGGGGCTCACATATTCTCCGGTGCATGTGCATGTGCATGTGTGTGCACGTGTATGTGGAGGCCCAAGGCTTATGTTAGGATTCCTCCCAGTCATTCATCTCCCCTCGTCACCGAGGCAGGAGCTCTCAGTCAACCCCGAGGCTTGCAGATGTATCTTTTGCTAGCCAGCTTGCTCTGTAGATCCCGTTTCTATCCCTTGAGGCTGGAATTACAAGTGGGCCTCTGAGCCCTCCTTGCTTTAATAGGGGAGATATGGTTCTGAACTCTGGTCTTCAGGATTGTGTAGCAAGTGCTTTAACCACTGAGCAGTCCTCTCCTCTACCTCAAGTAAGAACACTTTCTCTAAAAAATGAGAGGCCTGGGAACAGGTCTAAATAGACTTTTATAAAATGCCTTAGTCATTTGTTTGTATGTGTGTGTGCACGCCTGTGTGTGTGCACAGATACAACACTTTATGTGCCCATGGAGACCAGAGCATGGTATCAGATTTTATGAGGCTGGGATTACAGAAGGTTGTGAGCCACTTGATGTGGCTGCTGGCAACTGAACCTGATTCTTCTCAAAGGGTCATGTGCTGCAAAACTTATGTCAGCTCAACATAAATTAGAGTCATTGGAGGAGAGAGAGCCTCAATTGAGAAATGCCTCTTCAAGATCAGGGTGTAGGAAAGCCTGTGGAAGATTTCCTTAATTAGTGATTGATGGGGAAGGGCCCAGCCCATTGTGAGTGGTGCCACCCCTGGGTAGTCCTGGGTTCTATAACAAAGCAGGCTGAGCAAATTATGAAGAGCAAGCCATGAAGCAGAACCCCTTCATGGCCTCTGTGTTAGTTCCTGCCTCTGAGCTCCTGTCCTGTTTGAGGTCCTGTCCCAACTTCCTTCTATAATGAACAGTGATGTGGAAGGGTAAGCCAAATAAACCCTTTCTTCCCCAAGTTGCTTTGGCCATGGTTTTTTCATCACAGCGATAGCGACCCTAACTAGGACAGAAATTGGTACCTGGATAGTGAGGTACTGCTGTGACAGACCCAACCCTGTGTTTTTGGGAAGATTGTGGAAGGACATTCGAACTTCGTGCTGGAAAAGCCATTGAGTGTTCAAAGCAATGAGGAGTTCTTCTGGGGGAGCTTGGAAGATAAGAATATCCAGAGCCATGCAGACAATGGAGGCCTGTCATGTGAACCCTGAGAGGGAAGCATGAGAGAATCCTTTAATGTCTCTACAGGGCCATTTGCTTCTTTGAGTTAAGAATCTGTGGTTCTGGTTAGCTGCAGCTGAAGAATCAGGTGGAATCAGTCAAATACCAGGGCCATGGAAGTAAAACTTTTGTTTTACTGGGACAATTGATGCTGGTTAGCTGGAGTGAAGAAATTAGGGGTGATTAAGAAGAGACCAGCATCGGTGAGGTGAAATCTGAGATGTGTTTCCTCAGAGTCAGCACGCAGAAGCTGTGCGGTCCAGAGGTTTTACCTTGTGCTGCGGCTGGCACTTGGTGTACTGGCACCGGGTGGTACTGGGTTTGAAGCTTTGAGCAGCTCATGGAGAGCAGCAGCATTTGGAGGATGATAGTACCATGGGATGATTGACAGAAGCAGATGTGCAGTGAAGTCAGCCCGAGCCGAGGAGACAAGGGGTGTGTGTGTGTTGCAGCCTGGAGGACTGGAGAAATCACCTGACTCCTTAGAGGAGCTCGAAAGATTTTTAGTGAACCCCAGATATTGGACATTGAGGCATTTACACGGTTGGAGTTTGCTTTTGCTTTATTTAGATTGTGAACATGTTCTGTATTGAAGTGAGAAGGTATTTAGCTTAATTTTTATTTTTATAGGAGTCCTCCGAAGAGATTTTAAACGTTTAAAAGGGAGTTTGGATTTTTAAAGAGATTGACTATTTCCAAAGGAATGAACTTTTAATGTGTTTGAATGTGTAAACACTGTGAGACTTTTAAAGTTATTTACGCTTTTAATGTGAGGTCTTGGGGGGTAAATAGGACAGGAAAGGTTGCGGCTTAGGCTTAACAGTGATGTGTTTTTGTGTCAAGAGGACAAGGAATCTGTTGTGCTGGCTAGTTTTATGTCAACTTGACACATGCTAGAGTCATTTGAGAAGAGGGAGCCTCGGTTCAGAAAATGCTTCCATAGGATAGGGTAACATGTGGTGTATTTTCTTAATTAGTGTTTGACATGGGAGGCCCTGGCCCATTGTGGATGAGGCTAACCCTGGGCAAGTGATACTGGGTTCTGTAAGAAAGCAGGCTGAGTAAACTCTGGAGTTTTATGGCAGAAATAGTAATAGTAATCCTAATTAGAACGGGTGAGAGTGCTCTCAACCACTGAGCCATCTCTCTGGACCCTTAAAACAGACTTTTTATCAGTTGGGTGAAAGTTGGTCTATAGTATATCAACGAGCCCTGTGTTCATTCATAGCAATGTGTTCATCTGTGGTGAGGAAAAAGCATAGATTCTTGGCTTTGGCCTGGTAGTTTATGTCACAGTACCACCGTCTACTGACTTTGAAATCTTGCAAATGTGATAATAAAAGCTGCCAACTTTGATAGCTCACCGGCTGCCTGCCCAGTGCTTTATTACCTGTGTTAATATAACTAGAGTTCACCACAACCCTATTAGGTAGGCTTTACTATTGCCCTCAATTTATTAGATTATAAAGGAGCCTTGTAGTGTCATATAAATACTAGCTGTTATCACTAACCCCAAAATTGTAACACTATAGATATGTTTACATTTTATAATATACAAGCTAAACTGATATATTCCATACATGCAATTACACAACAGTTTATAATATAATAAATATATTCTATGTATAGATGCAAAACATGAGACTTGGATACAATTATATTGTAGGCTTTTTAAGGCCTTGAACTCTTCTATTATGTATGTAAGTATGTATGTATGTGTGTTTGTGTGTGTGTATGTATATATGTATGTGTATAGCATGTGTACTCCAAAGTATACATGTGGAAGTCAGACGATAACTTGGAGAATTGGTTCTCTCCTTTTACTATGTGGATTCCAGGGACTGAACTGAGGTCAGTAGACTTGACAGCAGAGCCTTTCCTCACTGAGACATCTCACAGGCCTTTCAATCTACTACGATTTAAAGCTCAGGAACCTTGGGCAGTATTGCTTGAATCTGTGATAATTAGATGTGTATTATGAGAATGAACATATCTAATACAAAAGTATATTCTTGCATAGCACGCAGTGTAGTCATAATATGACTTGGTGATTAACACAGAATGTGCCTTAACTCGCAGTAGCACATGGCAGAAATGTGTGCATGTCATTAATACAGTGTTTGTCCTTTTCACCTTCTATATTCTGTGTTATTTATCATGTGACATCACAGAGTGCTTCACTGGCTCTTGTCATCAGACATGTTACAGTTTTCTCCAAATGATTTTAAAAGATAATTTGACATGAAACTATCCCACCGGCCCCCAAAGACATTTTGGGATCCACTTTGGTGACGGTGGACAGCTTCATCCAGGAACTCTCACCTGTTCTGGGATGTCTACATACCTGGTGGTTTATGGTCTTTACTTGATCTCTGAAGTCATCGGTGCCATTTTCCGGATATGTAAACACTGAGGGAGGAAAGAAAGCACAGGGGTTTTGTGTGGCCGGTAGCCATTTTTTAGGGACGTGGATGAAGAGACTGTTTTGATTCTCCCCCGAGCCAGAGCTTATCACTGGCTCTTGTTATCCTACTTTCATTCTTTCAGAGATGCTTTCCCTCCTCCTCATGCAGCATCCTGTTAACCCTAGTCGGAATCCCAGTCTATGTATGCTCAGTGATACATCCCCCCGCCCCCACTGGCCAAGTGTGGGTTTGAAACTCAGGTCTCTTCTAGCGGTCCTCCGTCAGCAGCAGAGGCATGCTCGCTGTGTGGAATCTCTTGGGAAGATAATTTTGTTGCCTTTGAACAGTTTACCTTTCCTAAACACCAGAATTTTGGATCCAATATTACAATGCTAGCTTCTTAATGCTGTCTTTATTCTGTTTCGAAGATTAAAGCATTCACGTTAAACTTCAGAACACCCCCCTGATTGCTTATGTTCAACGTACCGAGGTTGTTGGCTCTGATTTTCTTTGAGCTTAGTTTTGGAATTGCGTAATTCTCTTCCATTTGTGTTGAAGGTATCACCTTGAAGGCACTGCCTTTGATAAGGAAACCTCTTAAGATGGGCAGTTCTCACTGCCCAGATGCACACTTGCCTAGAGGTCCTCACAGAAACTTGCCAGATCTGGTCCATGACCATGCCGGCTACTGTTCTCACTAGATACATCTTCCTTAGGGTAGTAAATTGAGGTCGATGGGTTCAAATGTATGCAGTAAGGGTTGGGTCTGTAAATTAATCTACCACTGGGATGACTTGGCAGTTTAGAATAACATGTTCAGTCTTTTCTTTAAAATATCAAGAAGAGATCAATATAGGATGGTACATCCCACGGGAATAACTTGGTTCATTGGTATCCCCATTCTCTCTGTTGTTCATTCATTCTCTTAGTTCTGTAAAAATCACACTGTGTGTGTATGCATGTGCATGTTACACACCACATGGCCCTTGGAGATCAGAGGACAACTAGTGGAAATCACTTCCTTCTCTCCATCATGTAGGGCCTAGGCATTGAACTCAGGTTGTCAGATTTGCACATAAGCTCCTTTAACCATTGAGCCATCCCACCAGGACCTCTAATGTTATGAAAACAGTCTATGGAACTTCTATGTTAAAAAAACACATTCAAAGCAAGAGCCTCTGAAGAAATACTGAGGAGAATTAGGTATCCTGTGTATTCAGTTTATAATTCCAGAGTTTACAGATGTATTTCTTTCACACAGGGATGCCCAAGGTGCCTATGTGCTACCCATGGTACAACACTGAGATGTGAGTGGTCCCTTCCCAAGAATTTGCCTGGGGCATTTGGACACTTAACTTGGTGTTGACCTGTTGGAACAGGGCAGAGACATGCAACACTCTTTTCTGGTATTATATCATCTTCTGAAATCCTGCTGTAAACATTTGATTCTGTAAGTATAAAACTATATTCTTCCCAAAAGAATATTAAATATTTAAATGGAAACAATCAAAAAAGGGAATCCTATTGGAAGAGTCTATAATATGCTATTTGGACTGATTGCATAGTTTTGAATGTCATAGTATTTTATCCTATTATTGAATATCTATCTGAGCTTCTAGTTCAAAATATGTATTATTCCTGTGAACTATTGAGAAAACTATTTGAAGTGACTTTAAGTTTGCTTTTAGATATGCAATCAAAAGCAGAATGTAACCAGAAGCAGTGGAAATTTTAAAATCTATTTCCACAAGCCATTCTTTCTAAGATTTTATTTCTAGTTATTTAACTGGCATGTGAGTATATGTATGTATATGTGTATGTGTGTGTACAAGAGTATAATTGATTATGGAGGCCAGAAGAAGGTATAAGATCCTCTGGGTCTGGAGTTGCAGGTGATTGTGAGCCACTCCGCATAGGAGTTGGTGACCAAATCTGGCTGGGTGCTGGAAACTGAACTCAGAACCCCTGCAAGACAGTTGCCCTCTGCCACAAACTGTTTTTTGAAACTGCGATTTGCTTTAAATGAGAGAAAGTAAGGCAACTAGCTATATACCACACAACTGGGTATACCACGTGACTATATATACCATGTGACTGCATATACCATGCAACTGTATACTATACAATTGGATATACTATACAACTGTATACCAAACAGTCCAATATACTACATAACTATGTATACCACACAACTGTATATTACACAACTGTATACTGTACAACCATGTGTACCGCACATCTGTATATACTACATGACCGTATATTGCACAACTTTATACTGTACAACTGTGTACACTGCATAGCCATGTATACTACACAACCATATATAGCACACAACTGTACACTATACAACCGTATACCGTATAACCATGTGTACTGCATAACCACGTATACTACATGACTGTATACTGTCCAACCGTGTGTACTGTCCAACCGTGTGTACCACAAAACTCTATACTGCACACCTGTCGGTTTTGCTGCTTTAAAGTTTTTTGTGGAAAATAATTTGGTTATTTATCTCACGACAAATGTTCAGAAGCCATGTCCGGTGCATGTGGAGGCTTTGCTGTTAGCTGCTGAGAATCAGCAACTCAGTTAGTTGCTTCCAGAGGGACGCCTTGTTTTGCTTTCCACTTTCTGTCTCTTTCACTTTGCAGAGGACCTGTGACGCCCATGCCACCTGTTTTAGTGAGATTTTTACTGCTGTGAACAGATACCTTGACCAAGGCAAGTCTTACAAAGGGCAACGTTTAACTGTGGCTGGCTTACAGGGTCAGAGGTTCAGTCCAGTATCATCAAGGCAGGAACATGGCAGCATCCAGGCAGGCATGGTGCAGGAGGAGCTGAGAGTTCTACATCTTCATCTGAAGGCTGCTAGTGGAAGACTGGCTTCCAGCAGCTAGGATGAGGGTCTTAAAGCCCACATCCACAGTGATGCACCTACTCCAACAGGGTCACACCTTCTGATAGTGCCTCTCCCTGGGCTAAGCATATACAAACCATGACACTCCCTTTTTGTTTCCTGAGTTGATGGCCTTGTCCTACCTATGCATGACACTACACCAGCTTATCTGATGTGAGCCCAAATCTGAGTTCTTGGGCTAATTCCAATGTAGCCCTCATGCGGTAACCTTTAAAGGGACATCACTGGGTTCAGCTCACGAGGCTCTTACTTCAGACTTCGCATCCATAGTCAAGAGAGTGCGGCCAGCGATTTTCCCTTCTCTGGCCTTGTTTGGTTCTGAAATCAGTGTTCCAATAACCTTGTAAACCACGTTGGAGAATGTGGCTGCCTGGCCTCCTCGCTGTACTTTCGTTTCTTGGAGAGGGTTTGTATAACGTGGAAATTTTCTGTTCCTTAAATGTTTGGTAGAATTTACCCATGAAGTTGTCCATCCTTGGGATTTTTGCCATAATCAAAAAAAATTATCAGTGAGGTTTCTAGAAGGGTTAGGAACAGCGCACACTTTCTGCTTCTATCCCGCTACAGTCGGGTGAACTTGTTTAGAGAAAGTTGTCAAGCTTACCGGTGAGAATATTGTCATGGCAGTCTTTTTGTTCCTCTGTGTTTTGTTCCCCCTCTGGATATGGGGTCTTGATCCCACACTCTCTTCCAACCTAAAATTTGTTAGGGCTTATAAATTTTATTCTCTCTAACACACACAGGATTTATTACCCCGTCTTTGCAATTTAATGATGCCTATTCCTGTCTTTATTATTACCATCCTCATGCCTTTTATGGATGGAATATCATTTTGTTTCCTGACATTTTATTGATTATATATGCATATTCATGTATATGTATGTGTGCATGTGTGTGAGTGTATGTGTGTGAGTGTGTGAGTATGTGTGTGTCTATTGAGTTTCTGGGTGTGTGAGTGTGTGTATTTATGTGTGTGTGTGTGTGAGAGAGACTGTGTGTGTGTATGTGTGTGTGTGAGTGTGTGTATGTGTGTGAGTGTGTGTGTATGTATGTGTGTGTATATATATGTGTGTATGTGTGTGTGAGTCTGTGTGTGTGTATGTGCGTATGTGTGTATGTATGTGTGTGTGTGTGTAAGAGACTGTATGTGTATATGTGTGTGTGTATGTGTGTATGTGTGTGTCTATTGAGTTTCTGGGTGTGTGAGTGTGTGTGTATGTATGTATGTGTGTGTGAGAGAGAGACTGTGTGTGTATATGTGTGTGTGTGAGTGTGTGTATGTGTGTGAGTGTGTGTATGTATGTGTGTGTGAGAGAGACTGTGTATGTATATGTGTGTGTGTATGTGTGTGAGTGTGTATGTGTATACCTGCATGTGTATGGAGTCTAGAGGATAACCTGGGGTATCTATCCTAAGGATTGTTTTTTTCTTCAGTGGATTGTTTTTTCTTTTCCATTTTTAGCATTCAGTTTCTGTTAGCTTTCGTAGTAGGGAAAGTTTGATCTATTTTATTATCTCTTGTGTAGCTGTGTTGGGTCTTTGAAGAAGCACATTTCAGTAAGATCTAAACTGGAATATTTTTACACTTCCTTCAAACAGCATGAGGATCTCTGAATGCCCGCTATTTATAGATCAGCACTATAGATATTTTATTAACAGATGTTAAAGGCACTATTGCTTTTTAAAAAATAAGTAGCCAGTGTTTGCTTGACTGAACTGTGCACCCGTCACTTTCCCTCTTCTCCTTTATTTGTTATTATTGCATGTGCATGCGGTGCATGAAGGTGGTACGCATGTGGGCATCATGCATAGGACAACTTTTAGGGGCCAGTTTTCCTCATCCCCAGTGGGGCCTGGGGATTGAACCTATGTTGATAGACTTTTACTCACGAGTCCATCTCACTGGGCCTGCCGTTCTCTTTGCTTTTCATTCTTTCTTGTCTCAGTGTGTTTGCTGTGGTTGTTTTAGGATTCAAGGTTAACAGTCAGTCCCTTCTTCCCACCCTCCCCCTCTCCTTCCTTCCTTCCTACTAAAAATGCCATTTTCCTGTTCTTTATCTTCAGCTATAACCCATAAGGAGTTCTTAATATGACTGTCATTCCACTGTGCATGATCTGCCTTTCAGTCTGCATCGATACATGGCCACCTTTGAAGTCCTGTGGCATCACAGAGATGCCTAGGTACGGCTCTGGGGAATGGTGTCTTCAGTCAGTTCTGTAAGGTTTCAGTCAGAATGTTCTGGAATGTTCTTTCACTCCCACCTCTGTGTATGGACTTCAAGAGCGTCAGCTGGATGCATTTTGGAAGTACACACTTTCTGTTAATACCTTTACTCCCAGACTCCAGGACTTTGTTGTCCTGGGTATTCAGTATGCCTCGGCCTTGTTCTAGATGCTGTTTCTCTCTTCTATGGCATCTATTTGCTGACTCAACATGACAATCCCGTTTCTGCTGTACAATATTCTAGACGCTCTCTGGCATTTTCTTCAAATTTTTGTATTTGCTAATCTCTTGCTCTTTTGATACATTTTCTGGCTTATATTTTAAACATAAATGACTACATAATTCCGTTTGGTTTTGATGTATATTCCTCTAAGGCCCTGATCCTAAAATTAACTGGTCCTGCTACCTTTCCCTGATAGTAGCACGTTTTCCTGTATGTTGAATTTTTGATTGTTAAATTGTGTTTGCTGAAACTTTACTGTGGGGAGTGTTTGAATTCCCCATTTCAATTTCTGTAGACAGGAGTTACCCTTGCCTCTGTTGCACAAATTATGATCTGATCTCATTTGACAATTTAAAAAAATTATTTTGCCAAGCTTATACAGGGGACATGGATTTAGAGTATAAATTCAAGAAGGAAAGCTCTCTCTCTCCCTCCCTCCCTCTCCTATCCCTTCCTTCCCTTCTTCCCCTCTCCTGTTCTTTCCTGTCTTCTCTTCCCATCCCCATCCATCTCTTCTTCTTCCCTCCCCGGTTGGTGACACTTTAGCATTTTTGATCTAGAAACAACATATACTAAAGACAAAAGTATGTGTTCAAAACCTAAGTTGGCTTATTTTTCTTTCCGGGCAAAAGTTCTTCACTGAGTGCAAACTGGAGCAGCATCAGACTTTGTGATATCCCTGAGTGGATGTGACTGGCTCGGCCATTTTGGAAGAAAGGTTCTAAGACTGTGTATTGCTCATGTTTGGTACCCCTCTCCTCTTCCAGGGAAATCATGATCAGTGTGGTCATAGTGATGAAGGCTCCCGGGACTCTGTTATCTGGATTTTTGAGCAGAAACAGGCAGCTGGCTATTGCTTCTCCATTTCCTTCTTGCTTTGCCACCAGTGAAGCTGTTAGCAGTGAAGCCTAAGGCAGAGACCAGCACCTCCCCTGTCTACATCTGTGGTAGACCCAGGAGAACTGAAACCACAAAGTAGAATTCAGACCTGCCCAGGACAATTTAGAAGAGCAACGTGTCTTAGCATTGGAGACATTAGTGTCAAACGAATCCTTTTCTAAGGTGGTTGGAGAGACAGTCCTCAAGAAATGTGGCATGGCATTTGACTGGAAGACATAGCATGTTTGTGAACTGTGTGTGCTCTCTGGACACGATGAAACATGTCACTCAGCACTATGACAGAATTCCTGAAAGGCCATGCCTTCTTGCCACGATCAAGAGGACTCTAAGGACTCTAAGGACTCACATCAGCTTTCTCCTGGCATCTCAAAGACTGAGTGGATGAGGGGTTGAGATCAAGTAAAAGAGCGTGGGAAAACAGTTGTCTAATTAACCCCTTTGGCTGCTAAAGCATTGTGAAAAAGCTATTGCTCATCAAAGGACTTACAAATGCTCAAAGCCTCTTGGAAACTCATATAGCTCACTAAACTCCTAATGGAATCTCTCTCTATGATTTTCTTTTATTACTTCTCTTTCCTTTATTCCTTTGTTTAAAGGAAAAAATGAAATGGGCTCTTTATGTAGTTTGGCCTGGCCTTGAACTTGGGACCCTCCTGTCTTTGCCTCCTGAGCACTGGGATTTCAGGTGTGTGCTACAATGTCCAGTTCCACAGATTTCTTTTGATATGGCTATGGAATTTCTCATTAACATGCAGTAGGTGGACAATAGTCAACTTTAGGCTTTAGTGCTGTTTGTTCTTAACATTTCATCTCTTCAGAATGTGCTCTTTGGAGATGTATGTGAATGTTGGACATGGGAGAAATTAAATGCTCTAGTCCTACTTCCCAGGCACCACAGGTCTTACATGCATTTGGGCTCAGCAGTCTGGGTGGACTGAAGTTCTGTGGGTGGTATTACATCTTACATCATGGTGGCCTTTTGGAATCATAGTTATTGAAACTGCACTTAAAAGCTGCTTTTGCTACCAAGCATTGACTCCCCACTGAGACCCGCAATGACAAGCAAGGCCAGAGTCTGTGTCCCTGCCTTCACTTGGTATCTGTAGTTGGCTTAAGGCTCAGAGGTAAGCAGGGGTCCTTACCTTCCTCCTAAGTCACTCTGGACTCCAAGAAGAGCAAAACCCCTCAGATAGGGACCATCATTTATGAAGATGAGGCTGTACCCTTGCAAATATCAGATTAACAACTTACCACCACGCTGGACCACAGTGTAGATGAAGCTGAGATAATAGCGGGTCAGGGCAGGGCAGGTTTATAGCTTGACCAAGACTCCTTAATAAGGCACACCTCTTTCCCTTTATTAAGAGATTATTTATTCTTATTTATGCATGTGCATATATGTGTACACACATGTATACATACATGTGTATGGTGCTTTTGGAGAAGAGAGGAGGGCATTGTAGTTCCTAGAGCTGGAGTTACAGGCTGTTGTGAGCTGCCTGATGGGTACCAGGAACTGAACTCTTGTCCTCTTCAAGAGCAGCAAGTGTTCTTAACCAGTGAGGAATCTTTCTAGCCTACCTTGTCCTCTCTTTAAACCTCATGACTGTACCCTGGACCCCTGTGTCTGTTTCTTTTCCCACAGTGGCCACACTTTTCAGTCTGCTTTTTGCCACCATGAATCCATCCATATAATCAGCTTATTGGGCATGGGTGTGGCCATGCCTAGCCTATTGGGACTTCTAGCGATGTCAATATTTTCTTTCCAGACATGAGGTAGAAAGCAGCTCCTCAGCACCTCATAGTCTCAAAGTGAAGTCCACAGCAAGGCTCGCTGAGGCCCAGTTGTCCCTCACGTCTGCTGAAGGGGAGAGCATGCAGATTGGAGACTACAGAGATCAGACTCACCACGAGTGCCTGGCTAGACTTGCCACAGGAATGTGCACATTTAGTTATGTACCTTGTGGCTTAATCGTTGAGATGAGGGACTCTGGGGCTGCTGGCTAAATCCAGCTGGTAGGCATGAGGTTCTATACAGACCTGGACCAGGATGGCGCTGCCCTGTTCTGCATGGCTGTCATTCCTCAGGTCTACCCACTTTTTTTTTTTACTGTGGGATTAATGTGGACTATTAGACATTGATCTTAGGCCCTGTGCTTTCAAGGCAAGCACTGATGGGGCTATTTCCTATCCCCTGCGGTGTGTTTTGCACTTATCTTAATAGCCTCTTGGAAGGGCTGGGATGTGGATTGTGGTCCCCTCTCCTCTGACTGGCACCCTTGCTCACCTGATTCATGTACCTCAGATGTGGTGCAAAGTAAGCTCTATGTGGTCAGGTTCCCAGGTTTAATCTGAGTCAGAGGAGGAAGCACTCATTCATAAAAGGGTTGTGAACAACAACTAGGCATTTTCATGGCTGGGCCTACTGGTCTTTCTGTAACACTGGATTCTTGCTCATGTCATACCAGAGCTATCTGAGGGTGAGAGGAGCCTGAGAGAAATGGACACAGCCCCTGACCACATGCATGCTCTGGTTTCTGCAGAACTGTCTCCCACTCACCACTGTTGCTCCGTGGCCTGATGTCAGACGCGTCTCCTGGCCCATCAGCCTCTTCAGGAACCTCTACCAGCTCTGAAGTCTTGGAGGAAACAGGAGATAGCACAGAATGAGCCAGTGAGCCACACTGTATCATGGCCCCACCGAGTAGAACTCTAATGCTGGGTCTGAAGAGGGATTTGTATGGCGTCTGTGAACTTCCGGCAGTTGCAATCCACCCTTGATTCACATGTTAAGGGGTGTGCAACTGTCTGTTCACACTCACACACTTCCGCGTGGTTTTTATTGAAATCACATTTGGCACCACCATTTCTATGGTTCTTCCAGTAGATTAATTGACGATCACCCTTTGAACTTCAGATGAGAATGACATGAGGGCTTAGGTGTTTTAAAATGGATAAGTTATAGGGGACTGGGAGATGGCTCAGTTGGGTAAGTGGTTGCTGTGCAAGCACAAGAGCCTGAGTTCAAATCCCCAGCACTTAGATAAAGGCCAGGTACAGGGCCATAGGAGCTTATAACCCAGTGCTGGGGGTCACTGAGACAAGCAGATCTCCTGAGCTTAGCCAATGAGAGAACGATAGAGCATGAAAGAGAAAGATGTCTCACCTTGACCTTTGGGCTCAACATGCACGCACACACATACATGTGTGAACATCTGCACACAGTATAACACATGCACAGTGTCACGGGTAATGTTCTAAGTGCCTTGAGACCGTGTCCCCTAGAGCCAAACACTTTCATTTTACTATTGAATCTTTCAGTGTTTACATGAAATGACCATTAAGGTATCCCTGAGACAGCTGCCATGCTCTCGTTAGGGTGGGGAGCAACGTCCCCTTCCTCTTAGGTGTCCCCCAGAAAACAAACCACTATTGCTTATCATTACCAAGCAGAGGACAGATCTAGCTGGCCTCAGTGTTATGCCTAAGTTGGGGAAATGATAGAAGTCGTTTTCACTCTTTTTTTACTTGCCACTTTTTTCCTTCTTGAGAATTTATTAATGTAGACAATGAAACATGACCGTGATTCTTCTCTCAAGGACAGAGCTTACAACGAGTTTAAAGATGGCTTCCCGGGGCTGGAGAGATGGCTCAGCAGTTAAGAGCATTGGCTGCTCTTTCAGAGAACCTGGCTTCAATTCCCTGTACCCACAATGGCAGTTCACAAAGGTCTGCAACTCCTGTTCCAGGGGATCCAACACCTTCATACAGACACACATGCAGGCAAAACACCAGTGCCCATGAAATTGAAAATAAATCATTTTAAAAAAGATGACCCCTCAGAAATTGTGTGGCATTGGAGGGCTTTTTTTTTTTTTTTTTTTTTTGAGGTTGGGTAGCTAATGAGTCGAGGGACCTGCTGTCTCTCCCCTAATGCTGTGGTTACAGACACACGAGCTGCACTGGCTTTTACGTGGGTTCTGGGGATCAAACTTGGGCCTTCATGATTGCCCTGTTAGTACTTAGCCTGCTTAGCCATCTCCTCAGGGCCCACCCAGACCCTTCAGAGAACTGAAAATGAGGTCGGTTACCGAGGTTCTGGGGGGTGAGTCAGAACCACTGCCTGAGCTGCTCTTCTTTGTTCTCTGGGCCAGGGATGTGCCAAATCGGAGGGCTTCATACACTGGGTCCACTTTATTGCCACAAGCTGCAAAAGAAGAAAAGACCCATCTCAGCCCAGCTGACCAGGGAAGCCAGATCTCTGCCAGAGAACCTTGAGAACTAGACGCTTTTCTAATGGATGAGGGCTCACATCAAAAGGTCTTGCTCTCTCAGGGAACTTGATACGTCCAACCAGAACTCTGCCCTGAAGTCTTCCCAAGTGGTTGGTTTCCCTCTTTCGTTATTATTCCCACTACACTTTGAAGATTCTTCCCAGGGACCAGTTCGTTTCCTACAGCGAGAAGCTCTGCTCATCAAGATACTTTAGTCTTGAGAGAAACATTTCGGTGTAGGACACAAGTGTTCTCAAAAGAACAGGAAGTGACCCCCTCCTCAAACATTGCGTTTCTAATGAAAATCTGTCTTCCATTTGTCACTTTGAGTTTTAAATCCATCCAGCTAAAAAGACCATAGGTTGTAGAGGCTTGCATGTATGTAAAACAAAACAAAATGAGAGTGCAATTAAAACAAGAAATACAAGCCAATTAAAGAGGGAACATGAAAGAAAATGTGTACACCACATCTGTAGAGGGTGCTTTCAGGTTTTCACTAAACAGTGTGTGTGTGTGTGTGTGTGTGTGTGTGTGTGTGTGTGTGTGTGTTCGTGTGTGTGTGTGCATGTGTGTGTGTATTAAAAACCAACACTGAGTTTCTACTCAGCAAATCTCTCTCTCCCTCTCTCTCTCTCTCTCTCTCTCTCTCTCTCTCTCTCTCTCCCCCACCCTCTCTCTCTCTCACACACACACACACACACACACTCTTCTAAAAACTAGCCATCACTGGCCCTATCTTACAGTATATGGCAGAGGGTTCAGTGACACAGTTGATAAGTGGGGAGCCGACTCTGCACCAGGGCTGCCGGGTACCATGCCCCTTGTTGACGGTGTGCTGCTTTGCTGCTCCTGATGGTAGGGCAAGTGTATTGTCTTGTTGCTGAACACCTGGGAAGTGTGGTGTTTACTTTTGAGACTCTGCTATTTTCACAAACTCCACCAGGGAGATGACGAAGAAAAAACTTTTCCTCTCCAGCAAACTGAGAAGAGCTAAAAGAGCCATTACACACACATCTCAGGCTGTCCTTCTGGCTCTTTGGGTCCATCCATATAGGGTGACTGTCATCATTGACTTTGCTGCTAAAATCCTGCCTCACATTAACTGTCCCAACTCACCAATGGGCATAACTTCTTTAATGCATCCAAACTGTTCGTGAATGAGCAAGGGGGAGCTGTAGTAACGCCGGAATCCTTTTGGCTGGGGAGAGAATGGAAGAGAGAAGGTCTCAACGCCAGAGAGGAGATGGAGAAAACCAAGCAAGAGCCCTAAAAATAAAGCCAGTTGTTGTCTTCCTTTAATGTACTGACATAGCCTATTAATTTAATAACTTATCACTGACAGGGGGAGGGGAGAGAGGTAAGCTCCCTGCCTCTTGTACTGTATCCTATATGCAGAAACCCCTCACCCCAGGATACATCTAACAGTTTTCCACCACAGCTTACCTTGGGCACTTCAAATTGTAAAAAGCCCACACAGGGGAAAGTAGATGTTGGGCATGCCCAAGGCCCTTGAATATTTTCAGACTGTCACCAAGAATCATCCACTTAGCTTGTGTGTGTGTGTGTATGTGTGTGTGTGTGTGTGTGTGTGTGTGTGTGTGTGTGTGTGTGTGTGAGAGAGAGAGAGAGAGAGAGAGAGAGAGAGAGAGAGAGAGAGAGAGAGAGAATGTGTGTTCTATTGAGTTCCTGGCTTATTACCCGTGGGCTTTTATCCTTGTCTTGTGGGAACTACTCTTGGAAAGGCAGAAAGGAAAAGATGCGACAGGGATTTAAGAGAAGGAGACATTGAAAGCTAGAGTCACTGGATGCGCTTTCTAAGAAGTTAAGCTTGCTATGCTCCAGGGCTGCAAGGTGACCTGGTAACCTGGACCCCGTGAGCATCCATGAGTCCTCACACATGTTCTTGAATGTGCTGCTCATCTTCGTCAGAGCACTGCCAGAGATGGGCTTTGGGCATAGACATGGCGCTCTACCCTGAAGGTGTGTCTTCAGTGACCTGACATCTGGTGTTAAGATATTGTACTTAACTTACCGTGAACTTTTCCTTAGAGCCAGGAAAGTCAACAGAATTCCTTTCCTGGGCTGGGCTTAACCGTGTCTAAAGATCATTGCTTATTCTTTATGGTAGACATTCTTGATGTAATGTGTGAGTCACTCTGGGTTCAGTGGTCTTCAAATGTGTTCTGGGGTGCACTGGGACCAAAGCCCTCACTCCTGAGATGGTCTGAGCAGAATGTGCCCAGACTGTCCCAGGAGGCAGACTTCTGTACATTCCGGTGGGGGTGGGGTCTCTTTGGTTTTCTCTCTACCCTCACTCCAACAACCCAGTAAACCAGTTATAACAAAGCACCCTAGTTTGCATGGGCTGATAGGGGCTCACGGAATACTTAATTTTCTCTTTGAAAACCTGAATTGGCCCAGGAGGGGAGAACATAAGTACTACAGCTGAGAAGATCCAATCTGAGACATGCCTGACACCCTTCTGAGGACAGGACTCCTTGTCAGCGTGGGTTTTCTTACAGAGACTGACACACCTCTGCTCATCACTGGGCCAGTTCAGCTGAGTGGCAGCTCACTGCTTATGAGCAAACCTCAGAGCTCCTGAGGAGGGGATTATAGGGTGTGGCTTCCTGGGGAAAGGGACTCAGGTGGGGGTGAGTTCCTGGGCTCTGTCTGGCACCAGCCCTTACCAACTTGCCCATGCACCGCTGGGGTGCCAGGCCGTCTGCACACTTGTGATGAATGCTCATCTTGCAGGCTCCACAGCGTAGTCCGTGCTTAGCATGTGTTCCTGTCAGGCACACAGCAAACTTTGGTTAGGTACAGATTGTCCTTTCCTGTCATCTGGTCCGAAATCACTGAAAGAAAGTGGTACTTCTCAACAAGTTAATTCTTCTCTGAGAACTTTTTTTTTTCCTCACGAAACTCGAAAATGCCCAAAATGTAAAATAATGAATGCATTCCCCCAACCTACGTTTTCTGTAAGGTATTCTCCTTTAGCTATCGCGATGTTAGTGAATCTGAGCCACCTTGCTTTCTTTGTCTTAACCCAAGTTAGCAAATCCATGTTCTTGGCTGTTCTTGAAGGCAATCGTCTCTTCTCTCTTGATCTTTACTGAGTCGCACTGGTCCTGACACCTTACCTCTCTCACCAGGCTGGGGGAAGTGTGATGTGAGCTGAGGGAAGCCTGTGATCCTTCATGCTCATGAGGTGTAAGCCATGTGGCTTTCTTTCAGATCTCTGGACGCATGAGCTTCTTAGCCCCTCCAAGCCCTTGCATACACTGCTTCATATCTGGGACGCTCTTCTGCCAATACTTGTACCTGTCATTTATACCAAGCATTTCCCTTCCTCTGTCTAAATATTTTCTTCTCTCTCCTCATTCCTTCTATCTCCCTTTTACCCTCTCTTCCTCTTTCTGTCCCCTTTCCCTCTTCCACTGTCCTCCCCTTCCTCCCACCTCCCCCATTTACCTCCCTTCTCCTCCTTCTTCTTTTTCTTTCCCTCTCCAATTCTCCACTCTCTCCTTTTATGCCCCACCCATTGCATGCTGGACATAGAACCTGGGGTTCCACACATGCCAGGTACCTCCTCAGTCACTGAGCTATAACCCAGACCTCCTAAGGTTCCTTGAGCAGTGCCCCGGGATTATCTTTTATAACAGTTATTATAAGTAGTAACAAGTATTTACTTGGAAGTGTGCTCTGGTCTTCCTCTCCCTCTGGATGGGGGCCCAGTGAAACCAGGGACAATATGTGTGGTTTGTCCTGTACACAACGCATTAAATAAACTAGTCACAGCATGTGGTGAAGCCACAGTGGCCCATTTGAGGTCCTTCATGGGAGTAGATTCTGCAACACCATAGAAGGAGTATTTAATAGCTAGAAGAGGATATGAAGTTCTATCTGATGGTTTAATTTTAAAAATAAGAAGTTAGAGGGCATAAGGGATGATTTGTCCCAAGGCAATAAAGACCCTACCTTATTTTTCTCTTTTGAAGCTTGGCTCTAACATCTCCTATTTTTGCAGGATTGCTTAATGTATGTGGAGATGAATTTGGGATTAATCAGATGATATAACAGAGAAATGCAAGGATCCACAGTTCACCTGGGAAAAGCAACGGGGCAAGCTCTACAATAGGCAAAACTAGAAATCCTTTGGAAGATGTCACCTGAAAAGTCCCCTAGGGAAGTGCCATTTAACAGGGAACCTGTTGCTGTTATACCTGAAGACAGAAAGCTGTTCTCTCTCTCTCTCTCTCTCTCTCTCTCTCTCTCTCTCTCTCCCTCCCTTCTCTCTTTCAATCACACACACACACACACACACACACACACACACACACACACACACGCCACGAAGGCACGTTACTTATTTATACGCAGTGGCGGAAAGCCCCCTTTGTCTCCAAGAATAATCATTCAGGTAAAGCATGCTATTCTTTCAAAGGCTGGCCTTGGAAGCCACGACTTTCATTTCAATTCAGAGCCTGCTATTTGTGTCTACATAAGAGCGTAAGCCAGCTCTTCAAAGCGAAGCTGTTCCACTGTGAGCTCTCCTCTGAAATGATGTCATTATAAATGATAGCACCTCTTCCTTCCTCCATGCATTTCCTTCCCCTGACTTTGGTTTTCCGGCTTGCTTTCGTACTTTGCTTCATGGAATGAGTCAGAAAAACCAGTGATTACTCACTGTTAGGTGTCCCCGTTTCCACTGTGCCATGACAAGCTCCACTGAAGGGGGGAAAAGCTTCTACTCTGACGTTCAGAGAATAGGGAAGGAGTGATTTGGATCACTGCAGCCGTCCTGGTTTAGTCTAGAAAGATTTGGAGATGGTCTGGCCGGATCTTGTTCTGTTACCCTTCCATCACCAATACCTTGTTACATGTTCCCCTTATGCTTGACTAGAGAGAAAAACCTAGTTTTGAATTTTTAATATGTCCACTGTGGCTCCTCAAATTGAAAAATGCAACCGATACCTTTATCCCTTTAACAGCCTTCATCCTCAAAGGAGAACCCTCTCTCCTCAGGGTGGCTAACAGAACAGTGTCATAAAAGAGACGGCCTTTGACCTATGGCAAAGTCATGTCCTAATCAGATAAGCATAAATCGGAAATACTGTGAAACAGAAGTGCACTGGAAGGGGCTGGAGGCAGAGAGAAGATGGTCAAGGGCTTGTCTTGCAAGTAGGAGGACCCGTGTTCAACCCTCAGAAGCTGCTGATCCCTGGAACTGATAAAAGGAGAGAACTGATACTTGTGATTGTCCTTTGACCTCTACATATAAGCAGGGGTGCATGCCTCTGATATACTGATAAACAAGTGAACAGATGAGTCATGATTGTGAACATCTTAAATGATTGCATA
Organism: Rattus norvegicus; assembly: GCF_021556685.1. Classification (NCBI taxonomy): domain Eukaryota; kingdom Metazoa; phylum Chordata; class Mammalia; order Rodentia; family Muridae; genus Rattus; species Rattus norvegicus. The sequence continues at coordinate 119,316,996 of NC_141541.1, forward strand.
GGTTTAAATACTTAGGAACAAGGATGTTACTGGATTTCAAATAAGTAAATGTACTGGATTGGGACAATACACTTAATCATATCAAAGTCTCAGTAAAATGAAATAAAAACAGGAAGTGTAGAAGTGAGTTTAATATTTATTTGGAAGGTAGAAAGTTAGCGAATCCACGGTGGTAAGCAATTTAAAAAAGACATGGACACAGAATTTCACAATGGCAGTTTAGAAACTGCAAGGCCATAGGACCTCGAAAACATTCAAATTGCAAAGTTCTGGCAGAAAAATCCAACCTAGATTTCTTTTTTTTATTTTTTATTTGCCAACCTAGATTTTTATATCCAGCTAAATTGCCAAACCTATGTAATGGCAGAATACAGATATTTCTCAAAGTTTAGACCTTTCTTCAAAAATACTTTCTATGTGCTCATTCTTAAAAATAACTACTGTTGAATATGCCTTAGAAAAATGAGAGAATAAGGCAAGAAATTAAAAAAAAAAGCAGGAGATATAGTGTAGAGCAGACATGGGAGAGAGGTGGGGTCGTCCACATAACTCTGCAGTAGCCCAGGCTAGCGCTCCAAGATGAAGTAAGAGGGAAACCTGAAGGATCAAACAAAGGAACAGAGAAGTTTATTGACATTGGACATTATAAAAGATAGCAGCACTTGAAAGATCTGTGGGAGTATTTATAAATTACAGAGGTATAGAAAATTAAGAGAGTGGAAAGGACTTTTTTTTAATTTGAGGGAAAATAATATATATGTAAGGAGAGAAATGGATCATAGTAAAACATTTGAATCAGCAAATATCAGTGGTGAATCATAGCACCTAAACTGACCTTCAAATCTACACACAATTGTGATTTAACTGTTGCGATAATGCTTTTTCAGAAAGGGCAGAACAAGGAAGACAGGCAAGTGTGGTTCCGGTGGCCTGAGAGATGAATCCTATCTACAGCAGAAAGTCATCAAAGGCTTCTTTAATCAGTACACACAGCAGAGGTGCGTCACTGATAGCTCTGGCTGTGAAGGTCACAATGCAACCAGGGTGGTGGCTGTGCCTTTCAGAGTGAGTCTCTGACAAGCTGGTTTCCACTGTTGCACTTTTAGGACTATCTGTCTCCATCTCTTCTCATGTGCTATTGTGTGAAAAGGTGGATGAGAGGAAGGGCGAGATGCCTCCGTGGGCAAAGGGGCTGGCTCTTCAGTCGGACGGCTGAGTCAATCAATATCCAGGAGCCACACAGTAGAAGGAGAGACCAATTCCTGCAAGTGGCCCTCTGTCTCCACATGAGCACTCTGGCACATAAACACATGCACATAAATGCACACATGCACATATGGGCACACACACACACACACACACACGAAACAAGATCAGAGTAGACCTGAAGGGCTTGTGATGTATGGAGCTGACAGCAACTAATGAGTCAAGTTTTTACTTAATTCATAGGTTTTTCCAGGGACTATTGAGGTCGTAGCATAAACTAAGACAATTTTTGGGAGTTACAAGTTGGGGTTAGACATAACTTCCAAATGTGTAGGAAGAGGCCAGTACAACAGTGGTTCGGGCTTCATATTGGGCTGTTTTATTGGGGTTACTGAGTCAGAATTAAATGTTGAAAATACAGTGTGAAGAAGTTGACACATAAGTCTTGAGAGAAAACACTTGAGTATCCCCCTCAGGTCTGGGGAGATGGCTCAGGCATTAAAGCAATTACTTACTGTGCAGGAGCAAGGGCCTGAGTCCGCATTCTCAGAACCTATGTAAATCTCATTTGTTCTTTACACCATAGCACATGTGCATAATCCCAGCATTCCCAAGGAGAGATGGGAGAATCCCTGCAAGTTGGCCCTGGGTAACCAACACTTGAGACCTCTACATGTGCTCCAATTCACACCCCCACACTACTCATACATACACACATACTCCCCTCACATGCACACCCGTATCCACTTACATGCACACACCCACACACGAATACCCCACATGCACACACAAACACACACACACACACCACATGCACACATACACACACACACACATACACACTCCACATGCAAACCTCCCACATCACATACACACACACACACATACACACCCCCAAATATGCACACACACACACTCCACATGCACATACACATACATACATACATACACACTCGTCACACACAAAAATATACACAGTTTTTTCTTCATGTCAGTAGCTGAATAGATATTTTTGTTCATTACAATGACACTCCATTAATGAAATGTAATGAATATATATTTTACAGCTGGCCATCCTGTTTTTTTCTTTTGGTAGTGCTGGGGATTAAATCTATGGCTTTGAATATGATTGACAAGGGCCCTACCACTAAGCTATATCTCAACTCTTACTCATGCATGCATGCACACGTGTGTGTATGTGTGCATGTGTTTTATTTTGTTCTCTTTTGAGACCAAGTCTGGCTATATAGCTCAGACTGGTCTTGATCTAGCTCTATCATTCTTCTAACTTCCCCTCCTGAATTCTGAGGTTACAGGTGTGTGCTCAGTTTGTCTACGTCAATTTTGAAAAGATTTTGACATTGAGGCATTGCTTAACTATTAGGGACATTCGATATAAGGTCTAAGTTAAAGATAAAGCAAGGGTTAACAATCGAGGGCCCTTAACTGCAGAAATAACTTGGAGAAAGGGGAAAAACCATTTGTGAAAGAAATACAGGCGTAGTGTAGTATTTGAGTTAGCAACACACAATGGTTAAATGTGAACTTTATAAATCTGTCTACAATTCCTGTTATAGAATTAGCACTGCAACTCATTGGATGAAAGTAAATGGAAGTCAGGTAAGGAAAAAAAAAGCTTTTCCCACTATGATTTAGGGAAACGTTTTCCTTTGAGACAAGACTCCAAACTTGCTGTGTAATCCAGGTTAGCATGATCCTCCTCTGTGCTTGAGTTACAGACCGGTGCTGCAACACCCAGCTGGCTTGGGAAAATACTTAAAACCTGTGTAACCACACACACACACACACACACACACACACACACACACACACACACCTGCTTACTCTCATGGGTAGCCATGGGTAGTACAGAATTCTAAATACACTATTTTTATTCCTACTAATTCCTATGATAGAGTTAATTTATGAATTATTGTGACTAGCAAAGGCAACAATCGTAACTAATAATAAAATAAAATAACCATAACATTATACCATAGTGAAATTTATGTGACTACAAATCAATCTCTCTCTCTCTCTTGCTCTCTCTCTCTCTCTCTCTCTCTCTTGCTCTCTCTCTCTCTCTCTCTCTCTCTCTCTCTTGCTCTCTCTCTCTCTCTCTCTTTCTCTCTCTCTCTCTCTTCCTGTGATGGGAGGTGCTCTAAAGCCTTATGATGAAGTCGAATGGGATGACCAACAGTGATGTAACTGGTCTGATAACCGACAACCAGGCAGGTAACTTACACAGGATCAGTGCAGTAGGGGAAAGGACGCTTCAGTCCAGAATGGGGCAGGGTGGACACTAAGTCAGCAGTGTGTACAATTTAAAACCCGTGACTTGTCTACTTACAGAATTTCCCATGAAAACATTTCAGTGGTGATTATGGGTAACTGGAATTTCTATCAGTGGGGGGGGGGGGGAACTGCTTTTTACTCGCTTAGTAAAGCAAGTATGATAAAGTGCTCACGTTACTTAGAATGTATAGTTCTAAGTATGACATTTATAATAATTACCAACCAGCACATACAGAATATGGGGTGCACTTCTATTATCTTCACATGCCAGTTGTAGTTGATATAACGATATAAAGACTATTTCTAAGGTCCTAAAGTCACAAAAGGCCAACAAATGCAGATGAAGCCAGGGAGTATAATGTTGTCACTTGGTACATGGACAAAGGTGACTTTGATGGAAAAGCGATCAGAGTTTGTCAGTGAGCACACAGACACACATGGACACACCAGAGGGGGAAGCTCTGCACCAGAAGTCAGAAACTTGAATTCTTATCTTGATGCCGTAAAAAAAAAAAGAATTAAAAAACAGTTAGGCTTTCATGTACTGGGATGAATAATTCCTTGCAGGTTTGTTCATTTGATTAATAAACGAGCCCTGAGATTTGTATGTAAACTGTTATTTTAACTAGGGAGGCAGGGACAGCCGTAGCTGGTAGCTCCACTGGAAAGAATGAGCCAATGTTGAGAATGTGACGCACTGGCTGGGGAGCTTTCTGGTCTTGCTTTCTGGTCTTTCTGTAGTCTCTCATCCAAGGTCTAGCCAGGCCTGACCCTGCTTAGCTTCCAAGATCAGTGGAGATGTGGTGCACTCAGGGAGATATGCCCCAAGACCCCTCCTCTTATCTTAGCAGTCCTCTGAGGTAGGAATCTTCCCCCTCCAGTTTCTGTCAGTCAAGGATGGCAGAGCATTAGTCCTTTTTGTCTGCACCATGCTCCCAGGTGTGCTATGCATCTACTCGGGGACTTGTTATTCCCTACATGGCCTCCAAGGAGTAGGAAACAATAGACCACCCACCCACCCCATCCCAGCAAGGATACTGAGAGTAAGAGAGAGGCCCTCAGTTGCTGAGGAGCCCCATCCCAACTTGGCCCCCAATACTGACCATGGCCCTCACAATTCCATCCCAGAACCCCATAATAACAGGAGGGGCCTAGGGAACCCTCCTTACTCTCTTGAATACCATCCATAAAGTTCTGCTGCACCCACAAAATAAAAAGATAAAGAATAGTTCTTCCTTTAATCAAAACCATGTTCTCATCTTGGTTTTATTATTATTAATTATTATTATTATTGTGTGTATGTGCTAATGTGTAGTATGTGTGTGGTACCTGGTTGTGTGTGTGCCCATTGCACATACATGGCAAACAGAGAAGAATGGAATGACAAACTTCCCTCCTCCATCTCTTTCTACCTTATAACTTGAGACAGAGCTGTCCTTGGGCTGAGGCTTGCCATTTCAGCCAGCCTGGCTGTCCAGCCAGCACTGGGGACTTTCCTGTCTCTACCACTTAGCTCTGGGGTTGTTGGCCTTTGCAGCCCTGCCTGGTTGTCTTTGTGGGGACTGGGGATTTGAATGCAGGACCTCATTCTTCCCGGCTGAGCCATCTCCCAAGATTTCAGTTGATTCTTATAATACTAGATTTGTAAGACAATAAAATACAAAAATAGGATTCTGTTTAACAACCTATGGCTTCCACACATAAGCTATATTTGGATGTTCACATCCAGGTATGTGTGCATGTATATACATGCGTAATTTATGAAGACAGCATGGCAGGGTAGATTAAGTAGGTCTTACACTATTAAAAGGTTCCCAGCAGCCTTGTGCTCTGAGCCCTTTTGCGAAGCCTCAGTTCTGAGTTAGTGGATTGACGTTTTTGAGAATTCTGACGTTTTGGTTTCTTTAAAGAAACCCATAGAACTATTATGAGAATGTTTCCATTTTAATCCCAGCCAACAGCCGCACCTTTGCCCCACTCAGCCCTTCCCCCAGGAGCTCCCGTTCCATCTCCTGGATGATGAGGGAGCCCATGAAGGCATACTCATCTGTAGGGGACAGGGGCAGCTTTAGATGTAGGTGAAGGGATGTGGGGCTGCTTTGGACTGGCAGTCGCAGCCGACTCTGAATTGTGTTGTGCCCCAGCAGAGGTGTGGTTTTGCCTGCTGCAAGAAGTTTCTGTGGGTGTGTGATGTTGGGAATTCTGGGAACTTTTCAGAGGGCCTGTACATTTGAGGGCCCCAAGACGCAGGGTTGGTGATTGCTGCTCACTTAGGGAGGATGGTCACGTTTGCTAGTAGCCATGGTCAAGGGTGAGACAAGAAGAGAGGAATTAGATTCAGAGATCTCCCCTCTATCCTTCCTTCTTTCCTATCTAGTGTTTTGGGGTGAAACCGGGGTGCAGATGAAGGGTGGGAAAAAGAAGAACCCACAAAGTAGCAAAGACCAGCTATGAATGAGAGCTTCCCCTCCTGGGCAGCGCTTGACTCTGGGGTCACCACTTAAGCTTCCTTAAGTCTGACCCAGCTATGTCAAACTCAAGAACCGACATGACCACAATTTAGCACACATCTGCATGCGCCATTCTGTCCCGTGTGCAATGCCCCCATATCTCTCCTTTATAGTTACAAACAATCAAGTTCTTGCTGTACAAAAGCTAGTCTCAATGGGCTGGAGGGGTGCCTCAGCTGTTAAGAGTGGTTTCTTCTCTTGCAGAAGACCCACTTTAGGTCCTGGCACCCAAGTGTTGGCTCGTAACTGGTTGTAATGCCACTTCTAGGGAATACCAAAAAGCCCTTCTGGATTCTGCGTACTAGGCATGCATGTCGTATACATTAGAATAGGCAAAATACTTGCATACATTAAAAAAACTTTCAAGAACAAGGTCATCTTTATAAAATCTACTCTTAAGTACATTTTCACGTGAATATGCCATCCAACATTAGTGAGACGGATTGTTTATGGAATTCACTGCATAGCGAAGTGAGCCACACTTATCAAGCACATGAGTGTTCTTATTTAGATAATATTTATTTCTTCATAAGATACTTTATTTAATGTGTGTAGGAGTCCGCTGTTGAAAACTCTCTGACTACTTGTGGCAAATCGTCTCGCTAACAGTTTTGAAGAGCTGTGGCCAAATGACACATGAGGATTGTGTGGATGCCTTAAGTTTGGCCTTCTTGAGAGTCTTCCAAGCGGCTGCATCAAGGGGCTACACCCAAGATGGCCGAAGAGGACAAAGGCTCCTTAAGAGAAAACAAAACGAAGCAAATCAAATCACAAATCAATTCAAGGTAAACAAGCACATATTTACTCACAGGGCAGAAAATGGGCAATGGGGGTGTGGACCCTCATCCTTAGATCAGGTCAGGAAATAGGAAGCCGTGAGAGCACAGCAGGAAGGTCACAGATAGGCTGGATGGTGTCTGTGATGCCAGGTGGGTGCCATGAAAGTGGAGAGAAGAGAAGCTACAGTGCAGAGAAGCCTGGGTCTTGGGCTCTTCTGAAGTCGTCAGGAGGGACAGCGGCAAAACCATTCTCCTCTCCTTACCCTGGGATCTCTCCCACACAGAGCTTCCACTGATAGCTCTGACTTTCCTACTAGCATGAGAAAGACACCCTCTTGTGGTATTGAAAGTGCTGTCTGCAAATCATGGTTTGAGGTTAGTTGGGTGCTGATGTATTCGCCAAGAGGAAAGCTTGTAACTCTCAGTCCCTCCCTAAAACCTGCTGCAGGAATCATTAATGTTGGCCTGTAGCAGAGAACAGTGACACAGTGTAACCTTCCGATGCGACCACCAGGAAATGGACAGGACCGGAGATCACTATGGAAGCAAAATAGTCAGACTAGGAGCTCAAATAGACAATACTGTAGGGTTTCTTTCATGTACAGTATCTATCTGTCTGTCTGTCTGTCTGTCTGCCTGCTTGCCTGCCTGTCTCTCTATCTATCTATGTATCTATGTATGTATCTATCTATCTATGTATGTATCTATGTATGTATCTATCTATCTATGTATCAATGTATCAATGTATGTATCTATCTATGTATCAATGTATCTATGTATCATGTATCAATGTATGTATGTATGTATCTATCATCTGTCTATCTATCTATTTATCATCTACCTACCTATCAATCTATCATCTATGTACTTATGTATCTGTGCATGTATGCACATGTACCTCTGTCTATCATCTTTGTTCTATGTATGTATCTGTCATGTATGTATGTATGTATGTATGTATGTGTATATGTTTGTATCTGTATATTTATGTCTGTCTACCTACCTACCTACCTACCTACCTACCTACCTACTTATGAATGAAAGTAGACTAGAAGAGCAAGGAAGGGATCTAAAGAGTGGACAGGGGAACAAAAGAATGGAATGATGGAATGTGTGTGACATAGGAGCAGAGAGAGGACTGCGTGAGGATAGGAAGTGACAACAAGGTGTGGAGAACGGGTGAACATCAGAGTATGATGATATATACACATACAAACGTCATCGTGAAACTCATTATATTGTATATTAAATAAAAATTGATTGAAATAAACAAGACAGATCTCGAAGAGTGTGTACCCAAGAACAGCATATCTTTGAAAAATAATCTATTATAACGAACCACAGTGGTGATGAAACCACGTCATGATTGTTAATGAGAGGAATGAATGACGTAAACAATAACATGGGTGGAAACGCCAAATAAAAGCTTGAAGAATTCAGTGCTTTCAAGATGGAGGGAGGGGAAGGAAAAGGAAAGAATTCAGGTCTTGGTGGAAGTGACTTCTCTAATCAGCAATGAAGGAGGAATTGCACAAATAGTGTTGACGAGGCATCTGGCTCATTTTCGGTGAAAGTAACAGTTACTATTTAGAAGGATTTTTGAAATAAAGTTGGATGGGGTGAGAAACTAAGAGTTGAAACTAATAAATTATCCAAAGAAAATCTAAGAACTAGCTTATTTATTTATAATAAGAGTGATGCTAAGTACAGTTTTTTATTTATTTTTTTGGTAAAGCAATATACCAAAGCATTGATTAACACCTATCACATAAAAACATGTAGTAATGGTTGAAGGTGTGGCTTAGTTGGTAAAGTGCTTGCCTAATGTGCATGAGGCTCTAGGTTTGACTCCCAACACTGAGGTAACTCATGACTACAGCACTGTAACTGGGAGGTGAAGGCAGGCCTTCAAGGTCATCCTTTGTTACATAGAAAGTTCAAAGCTAGCCTTTGTTACATGAGATCTGTCTCAAAACAATAACACACAATAACTACACACACACCACACACACACCACACACCACACACACACATACTCATACACACACACCACATATACACACATACCACACACACACCACACACACATACCACACACACACACACACATAGACACACACACATAGACACACACACATAGACACACACACATACACACATACACATACATACACACACACCACACACACATACACACACACACCACACACACATACACATACATACACACACACCACACACACATACACACACACCCACATATACACACATACCACACACACCACACACACATACCACACACACATAGACACACACACATACACACATACACATACATACACACACACCACACACACATACACACACACCACACACACATACACATACATACACACACACCACACACACATACACACACACACCCACATATACACACATACCACACACACCACACACACATACCACACACAGATACACATACACACATACACACACATACACACATACACTACATACACACACCACACACACATACATACACACATACACATACACACATACTACACACACACTACACACACACACACATACACACACACCACACACATACACACACACCACATATACACACACACCACACACATACACACACACCACATATACACACACACCACACACATACACACACACCACACACATACACACACACCACACACATACACACACACACCACACATACCACACATACACACACACCACACATACACACACACCACACACACACATACCACACACATACACATATACACATACATATACACACACCACACACACACACACACACACACCACACACATACATACACACAGACACAGACACACACATACACATACACACACACAATGTACAGAGAGAGAGATCTTGGAAACTACTGCCTGTGAAGTCAAGGATATTACATAGGATTTATGAACCTTACAAGTTAAAGAGAAAAAGATGGAAATAGGCTGAAGGCATGAACCAACAACCAACAAAAGAAATGGATTTCAAAGCTAAGTATCTAATAAATGGCGGACTTAGTAACCATTAGTAACCAGAGTTAAGGAAAGGAAGACAAAGTCCTCTACGGTTCCCCTCTACTAAAGCAAAAGCCAGTTATCCGATGCATATGACACGACTATTATTCTCACGCACCGCATCTGGGAGAGGAAAGAACATCACTGTTGTCAGGTAAACTGGGACAAAGTATTTCCTTGTTCTAAGAGTGAAAAGCTTACAGCAATGTCAATTTCAGGATTGGGTCTTAAAACATAACCGTACCCTCAAAGAATTAGCAAAAGGCTCACCCCAGCTTTTCTAATAACGTTGAGATGTAAAACAACAAAACACCACAACATTGGATAGCAGTTAACTAAAGCTGGGCACATCCACTAACAAAGTAGACTTTTGGCCAGTGGGAGAATTTTAAAATTAATAATGGCCGACGTGATGTCACAAAAAATATAAAAAAATATCACCCTCACAGTAAAACGTCCCAGTCTTTAGAAAACTCATTTAAAATGCACATGCACATTAAAAGGCTGAGACGGGCACCAAGCGAAATGGTAATATTTCTGTGTGTGTGTGGTGGGGTGGGTTGGGGGAGGGTAGACTTATAAACCCTCTTGGTTTTTGTTTTTGCTTATTTATATCTCCTCATTGAACACAATGAACATATTTTTCCCTTGTAATAAGAAACCAAACAGGGTATGTGTTACTATCTTTGAGGAATTAGAAAAGCAGGGTCGTGTTGAAACACGAGATACCTCTGTGCCAGTTTGGGTTTTGGTACCTCCATTGTTGGTCACTGTTGGGAAAGGAATTAACATCTTAGGGCAGAATGGCCAGGTCTGAGGAGATGGCCCAGTGGGGCAAGTGCTGGTGTGGAGGCAGGAGGATTCTGGTTCTTAGCACCCCAGAGGAAAGTTCTCTGACTGATGGACTCGCGTCACACCACACCGATGCCAAGCAGAACCGGCTCAGTGCAGGCTTTCTGTGACCTGATGTTTTTCGCCCTTCCTGAAAGGACTCTGACTTCTCACTGTTCTCCCTGCCTCAAATCCTAGAAAGATCTTGATCTGGGCAGTGAGAGCATCGCGCGTTAGACAGTTCTATACTCTATGTGTCAATCAAGACAGGGAACAGGCTTGCTATCACGGCTGGATCTAGTCACTGGGCCCAGGTAAAGCTATTCAAAACAACCTTCCCGTCTCCTCAACCCTCAGCACAACTCCCAAGTTAGTGCCAAGTTTTCCAGGAAATAGAAGTGAGGGGGCCGAAGGCTGACGGTAGGAGTATTCTTCAACTGCACTCTATTGAAGCATGGTCTCTCAGATGAACCCAGAGCGTACTGCTAAGGATGGTCTTACTAGCCAGCATGCTCTGAGGATCCTTGGTCTCAGCCTTCCAAGTGATGGAATTGCAGGGGGGCAGCCACATCTACTGTGTTCAGTGGGTTCTGGGGAATCCCAACTCCCACCCTCACTTGCCACATGAACAGCAAACACTGTAACCACTGTGCCATCTCCCCAGGTTCCCAACCAGCGAGGAATCTGAAATCCCATTAATCAAGCAGAACACTCACGGTAAAGCTGAGAAGATCCTGGGCCACCTCTCCCTGCCTATATTACCCGCTCTCCCCTATAGAACATCGTCTCCAACCCTGTCCTAGCTTTAAAAAAATTAATGGTATTCATTGTTTATAAATGCCTGTGTTGATCTTTCCTATTTCGGTTCCTGATGACTAGTGGAAAAACTCTCTCATTTCCTCCACCCCTCGCCCATACCCAGCTTTAAAAATAGCAGTGAGAGTTGGGTTGGCGCAAGGCCTCCTGGGTTTGGAGTTCACAGCCTTTGCCCCTGGGGCCATCAGATCAGAATGTGATACGTAGCTGGGAAGCTTTTCTTCTGGGATGTGCATTTGGCTTAAGGTTTCTGGAAGAGTTGTCCTCCGAGTGACCACTTTCTCATGGTCATGGGGGGGGGCATCTGACCTGGTGGCTTGATCCCATTATTGACACTCTCTGGTGTTGATTTCTGTTCCCCTTTTCTGAAGGCCTGTTCCCAATGCCACTTGCTTCCTTCAGACCTGTTCTCCGAGCTCAAGGCTGGAGAAATTCTATTTATCTAGGTCGCCAAATAGTAAGATGGGCAGACCTTTCCCTCCAAGGTGCTTTGGGAGAAACTGGCACATGACTGATATCAACTTTCTTTTTGCACACGAAGCTGTGGTTTATTTTTCGTGTTTTTTACAGTGCTGGAGACGGAACCCAGAGCTTTGCCCTCACCAGGCAAGCGTTCTGCCATTAAGCTACCTCTCGGCCCCCTCTAAAATTTTTAATGGGACAATGAATCACTAAGTTGCCCAGGTTCCTCCTGCCTGAGCTCTCCTGTGCAGCTGGGAGGGCAGCTGAGTGTCACCATGCTTGGTGTAGAGGTTTAATAAAGGTTCGGGTTTTCAGTCTAACTCTAACCGCTTTCTCTGGGAGTATCCAAGTGCTGTACTTATTTCTAACCTTGTTTCAAAGATGCCAGGGTTGAGAGTAAGGGAATGACTTTTTGTCCAGTTCTTCCCCCCATAATGTCCTGGACTCCCCCACACTCTTTGCACATCCCTCTCTCTATCCTTACCAGTGTTGAGCATTCTTAACACTGAGCGTGAACATCAGTTGCGGGCAAGGTTTTGTTTTCCATCAGTTTGATGGGGCGGGGCCTTACTTTACCTTTGTTAGCTATTGGAAGTTTTAGAGGAAGCAAGTCAGACTCAGGAGCCTGAGGCTACGTCTTTAGATGACAAGGTAGAGCAAGCACCCTCCAGGAAAGCAATAACGTGATGTTAGCTTGCTTCTGAGAGTCCAGTCAATGGCAAGCAGGGTGAGCCAGGAGACGCAGCACACGTGGGAACTAGTTTTGTAATGTAGGTAGCTGTGAGACAGTTCATGGGGCTGGGAAAGAACTCAGTCTATAAAGTGCAAAGGACCCGAATTCAGCACCCAGTCCCATATAAAACCCAGGCAGGGAGACTGATACCAGTGCTGAGGGGGTCGAGATTGGAGGATCCCCACGGTTTGCTTATCAGCCAACCTAGCCTAATTAGTGGTGCTGCTCCGCATCCCAGTAAGAGACCTGTTTCCAAAACACAACTGGCAGGGCTAGAGGGATGGCTCATCTGAGCTCTG